>NC_141540.1:131740000-131977500 GCF_021556685.1 Rattus norvegicus
CTGTCAACAAGACAAGCTGAGCCCTTTTTCTACCAGACACGGGCAAGGCCTCCCACGACGCAGAAAAGTGGGGACTTTCCTCAAAAGTTCCCTGCCCCATTCAGAGTCTGCCCCACATGTGGCCCATACATATACAGCCACCCAGTTAGATAAGATGGATGAAGTAAAGAAGTGCAGGCCGACAGGAACCGGATGTAGATCGCTCCTGAGAGACACAGCCAGAATACAGCAAACACAGAGGCGAATGCCATCATTAAACCACTGAACTGAGAACAGGACCCCTGTTGATGAAGGAATCAGAAAAAGGACTGAAAGAGCTTGAAGGGGCTCGAGACCCCATATGAACAACAATGCCAACCAACCAGAGCTTCCAGGGACTAAGCCACTACCTAAAGACTATACATGGACTGACCCTGGACTCTGACCTCATAGGTAGCAATGAATATCCTAGTAAGAGCACCAGTGGAAGGGGAAGCCCTTGGTCCTGCTAAGACTGAACCCCCAGTGAATGTGATTGTTGGGGGGAGGGCGGCAATGGGGGGGAGGATAGGGAGGGGAACACCCATAAAGAAGGGGATGGGGAGGGGTTAGGGGGATGTTGGCCTGGAAACCAACCGGGAAAGGGAATAACATTCGAAATGTAAATAAGGAATACTCAAGTTAATAAAAAAATTTAAAAAAATTTTTTTAAATTTAAAAAAAAAAGGTTCCCTGCGAAATTTTCTCTCAATCCTCCTTCAAAAATTAGCCTTTTAAGCTGGCCAAATCCCTAATCACATCTGAGTGAAAATTTTCTCGCTTTAAGTTCAAGCCCAGCTCACTGCTTCTAATGAAAAGAGCTCCACGTTTGTGTAGCTACAACTGCAATACTGAAAGAATCTGAAATCAGACAAGAAAAGAAACAATGTCTCCCCTTACCAAAAACTAAGAAACAAAAGAGAAAGAATCTTGAGATTTGCCACTGCATATTTTCAAACTCTATTTCTTAGTAGTTTTATGCACAGTATCACATCATGAAATGTACGTATCTAACCCTGACAATGAACTGTACATTTTGCAATATAAGCATTTTGGCTAAAACTTTTCAAAAATCCTTCCAGGTTTTTAAAATGTATAATCATACAAGTCGATACAGTTCAAGTAGCTTCCTAAAGGGAGACCTGCGTAAAACAAATGGCCTAACTCTTTAGAATGAAATATTCTAATACTGTCCATCAAGATTATATTGGTAAACTATATATAACATATAAATAATTATAGATTACTTATCTATAATTATATCTATACATCTAAACTATTACAAATACATAATTACACATATAATTATGCTACCTCTGTAATTATGAAGTCCTAAACACTATAATTTGTTGTAACTGGGTTGAAGAGAACCACAACACAAGCTTTTTGAATTTCAAGGTAAAGAAAAGAGAACAGATGCAGCCCTCACCTCACGTCTGAACCTTCCCCTTCCTGCGCTTACAGGAAACCCAGTATTCTGACAGAATGTAGGTCGTCTTATGTCAGCATTCCTGGAAAACTTTTTCTAGGCCACATGTAGTGGCACGTGCCTTTAATTCCAGCACGTATGAGACAGGAGCTGGACGATCTCTGTGAGTTCCAGTCCACCCTGATCTTCAGAGCATGTTCCTGGACACCCAGGAATGCACTGCAAGAGCCTGTCTCGTGGGTGGATGGATGGATGGATGGATGGACGGACAGACAGACAGATAGGGGTGGGTGGATATATAGACAGATGGAAAAGAATAAAATGTAATTTGACGCATATGGATGGGTGAGTGGGTGGGTGGATGGACAGACAACTAGATGGAAAAGAATACAATGTAATTTGATCCATAACCTCCTGTTTTCCTAACCTCTGCTGTGAGCATCCTTGTTTTCTGAATTGCAACAACTTGATTCACATCAAGTCACTGCGATATTCTTTAGGCTTCCGTGAGGGCTCAGCTATGTGCTTCCCTGAACTACGGACCTGGAACATGGATCCCCTCTGTATCTGCCAACCGTTTATAAGATGTCATCGTCTCACAGACTTTGACACTCTTTACCCTTCCTTGAGCTGAATTATTTATCCCTCCGGACACCTGTTCATGATTTTCATATAGTAGACATCCAACTGAATTTCTGTCTCTCCATTAGCGACTCTCTACAGATAGAGAATACATCTTACAAATGACATAAAAGGGAGTAATTGCACAAGTGTTTCCTCACGGACTCTGATAAACTACACCAGCTCGAAAGTTTGGCCCCAATGCTGTGTACTGCTCCTGCTTAGGTAATAGAAACTCATTCTTAAACACTGTTTGGGGCTGGAGAGATAACTCCATGCTAAGGGCACTGACTGCTCTTCCAGAGGTCCTGAGTTCAAAGCCCAGCAACCACATGGTGGCTTACAACCATCTGTAATGAGATATGATGCCCTGTTCTCTGTTCTGGTGTATCTGAAGACAGCTACAGTGTACTTACATATAATAAATAAAACTTTTTAAAAAACACTATTCAATGACACTCTAATGATCTCTAATTTACTATAAGCTATAAGATGAAGAGCTTAGCTTGGTATTTTTAAGGTTCACTATGGGTTCAAGTCACATTTTAACTAATGAAGAAAACAAAGCAAAGGTTTTCTATGTCAGCCTTTTAAAAGAAGCAATAAACTCCCTTTTCCTGCTACACACCACACCCATTATTAGTTGAATGCCTTTCGTCTTCTTCTTCATTCCTATCGAGAACTCCAGCACGAGATAACCAGCCCGTATTCTGGTGGCCACTGGGGAAATGACTATGACTCTAGTGGTGCCATCCGAAAGTCCCAGGGCATTCCGAGAACGAATCTGGCAACTTTGTCAAAATCCTGCCTTGCCTCCCATTTTTTGCCTTCACAATAGCCAAACTATTTTTTATATCTGAATATATTAAATAAGCTAAGAGATCAAATCTTGTTTTCAGCACGCAACCTTAAAAGGGAGCATCTTCCATCAGACAAAGGTTGCCTTTTGCTTTTGCTTCCCATCTGAGCAGTGAATCCCCAAGCCTTCTTACGACGACATTTCTCCTGACTGCGTGCACAGCATCCACACAATGGGTGCCTCTGCGTTGCATCTAGTAGGTCAGGAGGGAATGAGAAGCCAGCTTAAAATATGCACATCGCAGAATTGAAGGTCCTGTGAGGGATAAAAGGTCTTAGGCTCCAACTGGAGTACTGTATCTCTGCCACTACTCATGATATGGTAAAAGGCGAGCTTGCCATCTTATGATCAGATATCAAATATCAAACTCCTCATAGGTCTTCACCCACACTAGCCCCAACTCTGGGTAAGTTACTCTCTCCGCCTCAATTCCTTCACCCATGAAACATCTCTAAGATATCACTGCCAAACCCACACGGCGGCATCTTGAACAGATGAGACACCATGTGGCAATGGAAGCCTAGGTGTGTATAAATTGCTGGTACTATTACTACAAGGTCATTTGAATATCCCCTAAACCAGTTTCCTCTCCAGTCAGCATGATATCGCAAATGATTCTAGGTCTTCCACGAACTTTGTAATATTTACTTTTTGTCTCCTTTAACTTCCGCTTTAATTTTCTTTTTTAAGCACACTTTGAAAAGCCTGAGTTTTTTCCCCTAAGCATATATAAATTCAGCGCTGAACATTACCTATGGATACAGGCACACAACTGTGTCTAGACATAATGCCAAAGACAATCGAGTGGAGTGTTTCACCCCTTCATCTGCAAAGAACAGGCACCATTCCAATTTTTTTTCACAGTAATGAAAAGAGTAACCAAGCTCTCTTCACACTGTCCTTCACCTCAGTGTGGGATACACCAAGAACCTTTTCGTGTGGACTTGTGTGTGTCTATATGTATGTCTACCGCATGTGTGCGGGTGCCTGCAAAGTCCAGGAGAGATTGTCAGATCCCCTGGAGCTGGAATTATTAGAGGTTGCAAGCCACCTCCTGTGGCTTCTGGGAGCTGAACTCGGGTGCTCTACAAGAGCATCAAGTTCTCTACACCCTGAGTCACAGATCCAGCTCCATTGGGAACTTGACGGCATTCTGTTAATTCACTGGCAATTTCAGACGTGTCTCTAATGAACGTGGTCATTTTCACACACATCCCCACTCCCTCTCCCACTGAAACCATTCTTAACAACCAGTTCCCCCCTATTTTCAAACACTCTGTGTGTGTGTGTGTGTGTGTGTGTGTGTGCAATACAGAAAGGAAGGTGTTGCTGAAAACAGAACCCAGGGCCTCTTGTATGTCAGGCAAGAACGTCCTGAAATTGAACTACATCTTTACAAAATGGGGATTTTCTCACGTCGTTATTATAATTGTTTTTATCTCTGTCACCAATAAGAGAACTTCATTCAGAAACGGAACTCCCTAGGTAACTAGTTTGGTTTAGAGGGAACTGTAATTATGATGGTAAGTTATTATGGTAAAGTAAATTCTTAATCTGAATTGTGTGAACTGGATGCTAAAGACTGGAATGCTAGTGACTGTAGGTACTGCAGAGATAAATAATGCCCTGATGCTGGAATTTATAGCAAACCATTGTGTGCGCAAGAACCCATATGTCCTGTCAAAACTAGACCAGTAGCACTAATGTTAACCCAAGTACAAGGACACAGACAACCAAACCCATATTTTCAAAGGCGTGGAAACAGTGCTCTTTGAACTTTTACAGTATAGCTCTCCCACTTCCAAGGGATAAATAAGCTTTGCTTTTGCTAACTGACCGGTTAAGATGTTTTCCAAGAAGGAAGAGAGCCACCACCCTTCTTTCTACACTTGGCCACTGTTGACTTCCTTACCAGGTCAGTAAAAAGCACTGCCGTCCCTGATCCAGTTCTGTGGGCACTGGGAACTTCCTGTGGCGTGCACGCCTTGGCTAACTCTGTTTCGCTGTGTTCTGTTGCTTGAGGGATGCTGATCTCATCCCGTGCCGCAGTGGTAGTTTTCTAGTTCACCCAATGACCTGACCCGATTCCCACTCTCCGAGGCCCTTTTGCTCACACCTATCTGTAACCTGCTCTTCTGGTACCTCCTAGATTGACACTGCTGCTCTTCCTAGTAAACTGTCACCAGCAGATCCTTGGCACCGAGCCTTTGTCCTCCTTAGCTCTACTGCTGTGCTCAGTGATCTTCCTCATGGCTGCCACTTACTGGTTCTCCATTGGAGTCTTAGGGTGAATTACGTTTTACTTATTTTTAATTTTCTAAAAGTTAGAGCAGCTATCATTTTGTCATGATATCAAGCCACTGAGGTTTCTGGTCCACCTTTTAACCCTTCTCTAGTCCACTCCAGTAAACAGATGCCACATCAAGGTAGCCTCTATCCCATCTTAACCATCTACTTTCTGTTCTCGACATTCTCAGCACACCATAGGAACTGTAAGACCCCCTTTTCCTCATGCTTTCTAAGGGATAAGACACTGCATGAATACTAAAGCCAGCAGTGCAGCGCCAGCCCTGGGGATGTAAAAGCAGGAGGATTCAGAGCTCAAGGTCAGTTTTAGCTACAAAGTAGCAAGGAGAAGGCCAGCCCACGGCATAGAAAACTATCTAAAATACAATAAGATACAACTTAGCCCGTTATAATTATGCATGGAATTTCCTAAATCATTTTGCAAAATTATAAATGAAACTATACATGCTTTTGGAAAGTAAGAGAGTATCGTATTCTATACTGCCTACTAATACTATCCTCTTATTAGATTATTCCTTTACGAGAAAAACAGATACGACTCTATAAAAATAACAGATCAAAAACCAAAGAATACATGTAGCTTCACAAACAATGGAAGATTCACCCCAAAGCTTCCAGAAAGAATACAGCCCTGCCCAACCACTTTAGGATTTTTGAGCTCTAGGAAAAGAATCTCCGTGCTCCTTAAAGCCTTGTGACAATTCGTTACAATGGCAAGGGAAACTAATTCTTGACCTCCAGCTTCCTTTGAACAGGTAGTGAGTGTCTCCAACTGTAAGGCACAGTGAACAACCATCTTATAATCCACTGTTCAAACTAGGTCAATTGTGAAGGAAACGAGGGCCCAACTAGCAATCATTCCAAGGGAGCCGTGGGAAATAGAACCATCTGAGGTACAGAACTCATGGGGCACTAACAGCAGGTGATCCTGTACGACCTCGGAGCTGCATACCTCAGTCAAAAGGACAAGGAAGTGTATCGATAATCAGCACACCAAAAACAGGTTGAAGCCACGGAGGGAGTGTCAGCTACTGGCAACAGATAAGAATGGTACCAGTTCTCAGGCCTGGCCCCAGGATGGAATGGCCCGGTAAGTTCAACGTGTTTACTTTGTTCTCAGTAAACGCTAATGCAGATTCCCACGTCCCACCCAAACATGTTAAATCAGAATTTCCAGAGGTGGGACCCAGACTCTACATTGCGAGTAGGCTCTCTGAGTGACTCCAACACATTGTTAGGCCAGGGCCAAACTTTCTGAAGCAGTGAGGAGCAGCGACGCTTGGGGGAGACCTTAACCCCATCTGCTAGGGTCCCCTGGCCACACCCCCAAAACAATACCACTTCTTCCACCATATTTTTCCTACTAAATACAATCTTAGTGGGGCTGAAGAGACGGCTGGCTCGGCAGTTAAAGAGCACTGACTACTCTTGAGGAGGCCCTGGGTTCAGTTCTAAGTACCCACATGGCGGGATGAAACGCTCTCTCTTCTGACCTCTGAGGGCACTGCACCTACCTGCTACAGAAACCTACATGCAAGCAAGGCATTCATATGCATAAAATAAAAACGAATCGTTATGGCTGGAGAGATGGCTCAGCGGTTAAGAGCACCTGAGTGCTCTTCCAGAGGTCCTGAGTTCAATTCCCAGCAACCACATGGTGGCCCCCAACCATCTATAATGGGATCGGATGCCCTCTACTGGTATGTCTGAAGACAGAGACAGTGTACTCACCTACATAACACAAATAAATAAATATAAAAAACAAAACAAAAAAAACCCCCGAATCTTGAAATCTTATTATTCTGGTCCAATATGTCTCAAGCAACAAGATGATGGCTCCTGAGGAATCTACTCAACATTATCCTCCAGCCTCCACCCACACATGCTCTTATACCCAGGAACAAACACACAGCACATTACACACACACACACACACACACACACACACACACACACACACACACCAAACAGACATAACTGGATTGTTACTAAACCTTAGATCATATCTGAATGCTCCTTTTCCATAACATAGCACTGTGTATTTAATTATTTTAAAGATATGTTACCAAAAAAATTTCTTAAGAGGTACAGTATACTAGTCATAATTATTAAATTGTTCTCTTATGCTGCACTAAATAAGACAAAATTAAATTATTTTTATACTGCACTGAATTCACTATGAAAATAACTACATCTTCAGCTACCCTGCTTGCTAAGTGTAATGAGGCAGACCTGGCCTGAAGAATATCAATAAGAGACAAGGAACAAGTCAACTTTTGTTAAATAGTAATTTTTCAATCTCTTACACAATTAGAATACTGTATTTTTAAAGTCATGCACAGACCACACAGGAGCATGTGAAATAAAATTTCCTTTCAATAAAATCAAGTTTTCAATAGCTAAGATGCAGTTGCTTTGTTTTTCAGAGTGCTTGTCACTTAGAAGGTCAGACGAATGCCATGCATGGAACTTGACAGTAGCTCATGAAGCCTGTGACAGAAAGCTGCGAACAGCAGTCCCTGTGACTCCTGCCTATTTAATCTCCCCGTTAACTTTAAAACACCCATTACCATTGACATGTAGTCAGACTTGAAAGTGGAAGAACGGGAGCAACTCGGCTTTCCCCCGGGACATTTTACCTCCTGAATGTTTGAAAGAAACACTTAAAGAGAACAAAGTATCTTTGGTAAATGAACTGGATCTTCTTTCTGCATTGAAGTTCCCCGGATCCTGCTGTCCATGAGCTCAGGCAGTAAAGGTAAGACCCAAGTCTAAGACACTGAGTGAGAAGCCATTAGAGGTTTGCTTTTGATTTTTTGACATTAAGAGCTATCTAAAGCCATTAGCTTCCCCCTCAGACAAGGTGACCATAATGGTTCTTGCCTTCTCGACAGAATGGCGGGCTAAGCCAGATTTGAAGCCAACTATAAGAATCAATTGTTTCCAGAAAACAGGGAAAGACATCCTTCCAGAATCAATTCCATTAAAAAAAATCAATCCTTTATTTGTATAACACTGTGCTCTACTGAGAAATATATAGGAGAAAGAAAGGATAAATATTAAGTCCCTGCCATCTATAATTTTGCTATGCCATACAGAAAATAAGGCAAAACAAATCAACTGTAACTCAACATGCTACAGGACCATACAGATCGCATCACATGGGAGCTTATGGAAATTTGTATTTTGATGCTGAGGACGTGTCAAACACTGAATAATCTTCAGGTGACAGTAATGTCATGCTGCCTCCAAACCTTAAAGATAGGAGGTAATGACAGAAAAGGCTTGCATGAGGAGGGAGAGGAAAGAGGACTTTGATAGGCACATTCTGAGGAAACAGAAACAGAAAATGAATCAACGAGCAAAGCTGTACCCTTTTCACCTAAGAAAGCTTCTGATTATAAGTCGAAGTCTACTGTTTCCAGAGAGCTGTTGGACCACTGAGACGACTCAAGTGCCTGGAAGTCGGTTATACACAATTTCAGCATGGCCACCAAGATCGAACTAGCCCACCTTTATGCTCATCTAAAAGAAATCCATCAAACAAACAGGCACGTGTTTTACAAGCCAAACTCAAACAAGGAAATGAAACGAAAGTGGAAATTTGTAGATCCAGCTCTAGGTTGCAGGCTCCAGTCCGCCGGCTTTGGAGAAGCAGCCCCAGTACACGTAGTCACATAAGGATGTAGGGAGATGGGGTGTAGAGCATGAACTTTTTTTTTTTTTTTTTTTTTTTTGCCTCTCAAGCCACAGGATTTTGAGTAATTGCTTTTATTATTATGCAACCAGTTTACTGTTCTAAGCAAACACAGAGGCTTTTGAAAGATGGCTCCTTTGGTAAAATGTTTGCCCTGCAAGCATAGGACCTGTGTTAGATTATCCACAGCTTGCACAGAGAAGCTAGGCACAGCAATGCATACGTATAACCCCCAACACGGGGAAGACAGAGACAAGTGGGTCACCAGAGCTCACTGGCCAGACAGTCTGGCTGAACTGGTGAGTTCCAGGTCCAGTAAAAGAGCCAGTCCCCCAAAATAAGACAGTAAGTTATAACTCTGGCCTCAATATGCACATATGTCCACACGCATGCACAAAAGTATTCACATACTAATACATACAAATATACATACATACATAAATATGCATGCACAAAAGTACTCACATACTAATACATACAAACATGTATACATACATGAATATGCATGCACAAAAGTACTCACATACTAATACATACAAACATGTATACATACATGAATATGCATGCACAAAAGTACTCACATACTAATACATACAAACATGTATACATACATGAATATGCATGCACAAAAGTACTCACATACTAATACATACAAACATGTATACATACATACATGAATATGCATGCACAAAAGTACTCACATACTAATACATACAAACATGTATACATACATACATGAATATGCATGCACAAAAGTACTCACATACTAATACATACAAACATGTATACATACATGAATATGCATGCACAAAAGTACTCACATACTAACATACACACACACATACATACATACATAAATACACACAAACAAAATGCATATGCCAGAACCTAGTTTCTATAAGTCAAACGTCACAGCTAGAGGTTCACCAGGCTGGAATGTGAGCATGAGGCTTGGGGTGGTTCTTAGCTGGAATTGAGCTCATTCGGGTTATTGAAGAGTTTAGTGGCTTTACTGAGTAGAAGTGAGAGCTGTATTGTCTTGCTGGCACATGGCCAGGTAGGTCTCAGCTCTAACCTCCAGCCTGGGGGACCTCCCAGAGTGAGGCACTTACCACAGGAGAAGCTGTTGTTCCAACCCACCAAGCCTTCGTCTCTACATAACAAGGGACGTCTCACTACTTTTGCCTGTTCGACTGATTTCCAGCAAGCCACAGTCACTGTCCGCCTCAAGCCAAGGGGGTTGATGACACAGAGCAAGGAATAGGGGGCAAAGATCACAGGATAACTGCCCTGCCTTAGGACGTAAGATTTTTTTTTCTTTCTTTTTTTCGGAGCTGGGGACCGAACCCAGGGCCTTGCGCTTGCTAGGCAAGCGCTTTACCATTGAGCTAAATCCCCAACAACTGCCCTGCCTTAGGCACATGCACTGTAGTCAAAACTTCACTTTGGGGATGGGGGCAGAGAGAAAGTTTTGATTCAGCTTAAAGAACAGGAAATTAAGATAAGAAAAGCAGCCACTGGACAAACAGGGAAGATGAGGGGCAAACCAAGTATCTTTTCATTCATTGGGTGCTCAGAAACACAAATCAAACATGTAGTGTGTGCTCTGTATAAGAACCACCCAGTCGTCACAACCATTCCCTTCGGACTGAGCACTGCATCTATAGGGAAAGAGAAAACCTGGTGCACATCCTCCGGAACGTCAACTTTGCACTGGATAGATAAGGACTGTAAACATTACTGCGGTGCACAGGGCCAGTATACAAAGTAGAGAATGCAAAGTGCATGCTAGGTTTTTGGATAAGACTTGAAGACTCAGAAATGTCCGGTTGAACCGTAACATTACAGATTTTATTTCCTTGTAGTTAGGGGGATCTCGATGTAAAAGCTGAGACTCTTGAGATGCTATTTTGAGTCTACACTGTACGTTACCCCTCCTTAAATATTAATGAGAGGAAAAACTCACGGGTAAAGAAATGAATTTTTAAACACAGGGTTTCAAATACAATACACAAGTGCATGTTCACCGCGGCCTCTAGAAAGTGAACTGCAAAGGAAATCGTTATAAAGGCAATCAAGTTTTCTATACCACACAGGCGGGTGCCAAAACCTAGACTACTGTGGCTTATCCTATCCAACCATTAACCTTCAATGTGGTAAAAAAAAAAAACTTTGTTTACTTGGGGTTTGGTTTTCTCTTAGTCTTCAAAATTCAAACAAGTACTTTACTTTTTGTGGCTGAGTTCCTAACCGTACTTCAAAATCCAGTCTCTTATTTATTTATTTATTTATTTATTTATTTATTTATTTATATTCTTGCTATTAATTGTTGACCCAGTTTCCCTGCATGTCTTAAGCCTCTATGTAGCCAGACGGTCAAGTCCAGGTTAAAACCAACAGTATATCCTTATGTACAAAGGATGAATCATCCCTGTCCAGAGAGCAGACCAAAGTGATAGATATACTGCCATCTTGAATCACGTGACCAGATCAACATGGAAGGAACAATAAGACAACAGAACAGGATCCTGGATCCCCAACGCAATGAACTTATGGGCTCTAGGCTGTTTATAAGTTACCTCTAATCGTGAAGAGCAGCAAACTTCTACTTTAATTGAGCCCTTGTAATTTGAGCTCTTTGTCCAAACAGCCCAACCTATGCCCTAACAAACATGGACTCCGGCAGCCGGAGGTAGTTGCCACCCTAGGTTTACTGATGTAGAGAGGTTGAACTAAGTAGTGAGTAAGGAGAACACAGGAATCTGCCAGATGACAAGCTGCTGACCTTTACGATGTCGGAACAAAACATTCACTAGCTACCTCCTTGACCGTTAGGGAGCCAGCGCCAATACCAAGCCCAGCCTTCTCTTCCATAGGCCAAGGAGATGAGCCCAAACGAAGTCAACATAGCCTGAGAACTTAGATCCGGATTATCTGGAATAACATGTTCCAAAGCAAAAGCCATTACATGAGACTTCCACAGTTAGAACAAAGAACCTGGTAGTAAGGCATTTACCAAGTACACTATTGGGAGATCGCAGCGCCAATTACAACCAAGGGCAGGAAACTCTACCGAAGGCCTCGGATGCTACCTGATAATCATCCTCAAGTTTGGATTGTCGGAAGCCAGCAGTCGGCTAAGACTAATTCTAAAGCTTCTACCTGATAGTCAAAAAGATGTTAGGGAAGACACCAGAGTGGAGAATGGGTGGTTATTATGGGAACTAAAAGCAGCCCAAGATAATTTGTACCTGGCTTTGCAACCTCTTAATTCTCCACAATCACGAGTTTCCGATTGGATGGATGTTTAGCTCTGTAGAATCTTTGTGCAGTCATGACTTGATCTTTCTTTCTGGGAACTTCCCTTTACACTTTGTCTCAGTTAAGGGTTTCTACTGCTGTGACCAGAACAACTTGAGGAAGAAAGGGTTTATTGGGCTTACATTTTCATATCACAGTTCATCATCAAAGAAGTCTAGATAGGAACTCAAGCAGGGCAGGAACCTGGAGGCAGGAGCTGATGCGGAGGCTACGAAGGGGTGCTGCTTACTGGCTTGCTCCCAATGGCTTGATCAGCCTGCTTTCTTATAGAACCTAGGACCAGCCCAGAGATGGCACCACCTACAGCAGCCTTTCCACATCAATCACTAATTAAGAAAATGCCCTTCAGGCTTGTGTACAGCCAGACTTATGGAAACATTTTCTTAATGGAGGTTGACTCCTCTTAGAGGACTTTAGCTGTGTAAAGTTGGTATAAAAGTATCCGGCACACACTTAAAGAATGAACTAAGCTTTCTAGCTTAAAGGGACATGTTAAGGATAATTAATTAGGGACTAAAATACTGGTATGTTTCATCTTGGTTTCTTTCTGATGCTTCATAAAAGTCCTCCGAGACAAGTCAACTCTACTGGCTCCACAGAGAGCTCAGCCCTGCAATGGAGAGCATGCAACCAGCTTGAAGAAAAGTAAGAAAAGGCTTCCAAAGTCTACACTGGCTCGACAAGGAAGCTCAGCTCTGAGGAGAGTCATGTGCGACACCTGCAAGTAGACGTTGGCTGAACGGCTAGAAAGAAGAGTCTTCACTGGTTAAATGTCTGCTCCTCCAGGTTCCACACAAGTATGGTTACGACAGGAAGGGAAGAAGTTTCAGCTTACGTGATAGAATCCTGAGAGGCCAGCTCTCCCCTAGACAGAGGAGGAGAGACAGCCCAACAAGTTATTACCTCTTTAACTATTCCTCCATAAAATTAGGGATTTGCAGAGCCCAGAAGCCAAAAGTTAAAAATTCAGACTTTTTATTGTGGGTGTGACTGTGGTAACTTGGAGATAAGCCCCTCGAACTGGCCTAGAGCCTCAAGGATTCTGAAGAGGACATAGCACTCAGATACACAGAGGCACACAACTGGACCACAACCCCTCAGACTATTCCATACAAGTCCCCTCAGACTATCCCTCCTTTATGCAAGAAGCTTGGAAGGTACCCATTCTCCTAGAAAAGAAGTTTCCAGGACCATTAGATCAGATCATGAAAAATAATACAAATTAACACCCCCACCCCCAAGCTGGAGAGATGGCTCAGAGGTTAAGAGCACTGACTGCTCTTCAAGGGGTCCTGAGTTCAACTCCCAGCAACCACATGGTGGCTCACAACCGCCTATAATGAGATCCGATGCCCTGTTCTGGTGTGTCCGAAGACAGCTGCAGTGTACTCATATACATTAAAATAAATAAATTAAAAATAAAAATAAAATTCCCCCCACAAATGAAGCCACAAACCATGGAGAATGGGAAAGAAAATCTCATATAGATTAAAATTCATTCAACATTTACCTAAAATTGACTCAATAAAAAGCCGATGTACACATTAGCATCTCCTGAAAGTCAGAGAACAATGGAAAGCAATGAACAAAATAAGAAGCCTGTGTGTTCTCAGCCTCTTTTCCACACACTGCATGGCGCTTTTCATGTCTCTGAAGTACGGAAGTCTGCTTTACACATTCAAGATGGATACCGAAAAACAAACGTTCTAATATCTAGCACAGACTTCCGTTCATAAAGAATGGCCCTGTGGCACATAACCTTGATGCCCCAATTGGCACCAAAAAGCAGATCTCTTTCCACTGGGGTCTGTTTGCCACTGTCACAAGCACAAAATTCCCAAAAGCCAAGTAATATTTGTAAGCCATTTTGAGGCATCAAAGAGTTTCCCGGGGGTTAAAATACATTTATTTCCACTGGATGACATTTCTGGAGCATGCCAGATTCCCACCCTGTGGTCCGTCGTCTGCTGTTGGAATATTCCCAGCCATTACTTACCGGTTATAATAACTCTTTAACATTTTAATTCATGGCGGCTTGAGTAAATTCAGTTCACATTTGGTCTACCTATTTTGAAATGTTACAAGTGGTTTTCACCTTCTGCTCCTCGATCTGCTGGGATATTACGCAATTCTGAATTTACCAATTTGATACCTTCCTCATCTCCCCAGTATTACGTCATCCCTACACACCCTATCCTCGTTTGGTCTACTTGCCCTGCTCCCACCACAGCAACAAATCTAACCAATTCGTGTGACTGTAAATGAATTGCTAATTCATCCTTGAATCTCCTCTCCCATACACTGAACCCTCTAACAGCATTCTTCTAACCCTGCATTTTCATAGGAGGATATAAAAAAAATGGAAGCTACTTAAACTACTTAAAGGGGAAGAAACCTTATGAGCCACTCTCTCCTGGTTATGCAAGCCACTCCCTGCTTCTCAGAACATCCACACTATTTTCGTGTACGTAAATGATTTGAATAAGAGCCTTTGAAATAACTGCTGTTTACTTGAGGTATGCAACAGGTATAAGACAGAAATATACAATGTTATTAATATGCAAAATAATAGAGAGCTATTCTAATAGGAAACCAATGAAAATCCCAAGTCTCCAATGAAAGGCAAGCAGATTATTCCTGGGTAGTTTCCTTAATGGTTAAAAGCTCTTGCTGTGGAGGACCCAGGCTTCACACCAGCACCCACATGGCAGCTCACATCCGTCTGTAACTCCAGCCCAAGGGATCCAATGATGTCTTCTGAACTCTGTGTGCACCAGACATAAATATGGTACCCAAACACGCATGTAGTCAAACATCCATACACATAAATACAAACACATAAATCTTTTAAAAATAGTTTAAAAGAAAGTTCTTACTGAAGAGACTAGAATGTATTCAAAGAAGAGAAAACTAAGAAGCTAGTTATAGCACACAACTGTGGGATGACTTTCATGTGTTACACCAAACATGATTTGGTATAACAAGCATGGACATGGAGTCCTAAGACTCATGTTATATCATTTAAAAATTAACAAGAAGTTATGTATGTAAAGTAAGACAGTTTTCTAAACCATAAAACTTGTTCATTAAAAACCGAGGGCTGGGCACTGTGAAATATGCCTTTAATCCCAGCACTCAGGAGGCAGAAGCAGACCTCTTTGAATTCAAGACCAGCCTGGTCTACATAGCAAGTGCCAGGCAAGTCAGGGCTTTAAAGATGTATTCTCATTTATGTGCTTGTGTGTGTTTAGAGTCACCTGTGTGTGCAAGTGACAGAGAAGGGCAGAAAGTGTATCTGATCCCCTGGAGCTGGAGTTACTGGCAACTGTGAGTCACCTAATGTGGGTGCTAGGAACCAAAGTTTGATCCTTTGCCAGAGCGGACAAGCACTCCTAGCAACTGAGCCCTTGCTCTGTACTCGTGACAGCCAAACAAGACGACCAACAACGGTACCGAGGAATAACACAACACCTGTCCTTCATTAAGTATCTATTAGGCACACACCCACGTGCTGCTTTCAGGCTGTACAGCACCCTGACGTTGGTAATATTTATCACTCTTTTAAAGATGAGAAAAGTAATATATCAACTACCGAAAGCCAAGTTCAAGCCAACACACGGCTCTTCTCCAACGGCAGTGACGTTCCCTGGGTTATGCTGCTCATCTGGCTGCAGCCCTCCCCCGTGATGGTAATCGGATAATTGAGTAATCAACATTATAATAATGGAGTATAATTATTTATTATTTCCAAGACGGAAGGAGCCATGGCTGGGAGCTCAGCATAATGTATGCTGGCCTCATCTCCGAAGCATGTATCTGGAGGAGGAGTACCTGATGCTAACCACTTCTGCTTCCTCAGCTTGAAGAGAGTTCTGATGGCAAACTTCGGGAACGAGTACCAAATCTCGTTAATCCTCAGGTTCGAGTGGCACACAGTAGAGGTGTGTACACATCCGAAATTCATCCGAGTTATCTTTCAAATTCTAAATTCAGATAGCCCAAGTTCACTTGAAAAAGAGATGCCATCTACACAGTACAGAAAGATCTGAACCACGTCTTTGAGCTCATGGAGGGGGATTACAATTTGGTTGGGAAACACACCTGTATTACAGACATTAGATAACGGTTAACACAAACGCTACAAACCGGAATAATTTCCAAAAGGCAGAAAGTGATGAATGTAAAAGTCAGAGAATAAGATACACGGAAGTGAACAAGCAGGACATGGAGCTGTCTTTTTTTTTCCCCCAAAGGGTAAATGAATAGTTGGTATTTTGAGTAAAGGAAGGCCATAGATAGTTGAAGCTACATGGGAATAGACCGGCCTGGAAAACTACAGAGTCAGACACACATCTATCAAATTGCACACATCTACCATAGCACATACCAACCACCATTTCTCACAGTTCCCATCACCGATGCAACCGTGGACCGCTGCCCTCGGATCGCAGCCATGCGTATGATGTATTTTGCTGAGCAGAGAGGAGATTACCTTTGGGTTGCTCAGCCTTTCCTCCCTGGTTAGCTCCCGAGACCGGCTACATTCATAAGCAGCCGGTTACTCCTTTTGTTTCTTTGTTAAATCACGTAATTCAGCACACCGCCTCTGCCAATCATTTATGCTAGCCAGGAAGTAAATGGCAAGTGGAAAGGTCAAACTGACCAGAGAAGGGGTTCCCTCAGCTGGGGGACAAAGAAGCGGTTGGTGCTTTCCTCAGTGAGAGCATTTGTGGCATCGTGTTCTCATAGCCCCAGGCTGAAGGGATTCAGGACAGTGACATCATTGCTCTCAATGGTCCGAGAGTAAAAGAGGCTGAGCTTGTGGGAAAATGCATCCTATAAGAATGACAATCTGGGGGTTGGGGATTTAGCTCAGTGGTAGAGCGCTTGCCTAGGAAGCGCAAGGCCCTGGGTTCAGTCCCCAGCTCCGAAAAAAAGAACCAAAAAAAAAAGAATGACAATCTGATATGTGCATTAAAAATGAGCATCGTCACATGAAAACCTTTCAGAAATAAATAGCATGGTCAAGAATCTGTTGTGTACCGAACTCAGTCTGGCCCCTTCCCAGATCTCTGAGTCCCTCCTGCACTACCCGTTTAACCACCTACCCTACCTCAGCTTCATCTAGAGGGAGCCCACAGCACTGCGAGAGACCTGCTGTAGCTTAGCTACAGATGTCTCCTCCCATTTCGACCCAAATGGAGGCCTAGCCCATGGGCAGGATGCAAAGGGTCACCAGTGAAACTAATAGGGTAAGAAGAAATGATGGTTTGGACTGAGGACTTCCAGGTGGTTCACACAGAGACAACCGTGGTTTGTGTTTACGAATCAATCATGAGATGCCCTGTATCCACCATCTCTCCTCTGCTTGGCTTCCTCTTTCCCTAAGTCTTGCAACACCAGGACTGTACTCCCGAAAGAGCTCTTTCCTGGCTCTATTGCCTGGGAAACCAAGACTATATTAAGCGCTATTAGGCTAAAAGACAATTTTTCTAAAATATTTTCTCCAAAGGACTGATGGAAAAGACTAAAACTTTTAATTATCACTAGGGTCACAGTGGAGTGAGAACTTACCAAAAAGAAAAAAGAAATATTACAAAGGTTGGGCTAGTTTGAGCATCAAAGCACATACGATGTACCTGGCACTGTACGGGGCTCTCGGGTGACTTGATCTAACGTCATTTCAGTCTCACAATAAACCTCTCGGCTTTGTTAGGAAGAGCACGGAAAGAGAAGAAAAACGGATGAGGTGTCAAGCCGTACAATGCGGAGCCTCGAACAGCAACAGAAGCAGAAGAAATGGATTCGGTGGCTCGGCCGCCCGGAGAAGTCCTAGCTGGCTATGCCAGGCCTTGAGTGTCTAACAACAATGAATCCATCTGGCAGAAATCCTTAGCGCTCCCGGTTGGGGAATGCTTGGTTTCAGCTCCTTTCACTCCACCATTCAGATGCTAATCAATGCTCAGGGGCAGCCAAGCAGCGCTTCTCCAAAGCCAACTTTTCCCCCTTTGATACATCTGGTACACTCCGTGTGCACATGCCCTGTTAACGTCGAATGTAGTCTTTGTCTACTTATCTCTTCCACACATTTAAATCTCATTTTCCTAAACCAAATCTTAAAGGAAATTATGTGTGGTTTCTCTCAGAAAATCCCCGATGCTACTCTGGGCCAATCTCCTTGCAAATAATTAGACATAAATAAAACATTAACAGGCGCATTTCATTTAAACGTTTAAAACTGTGGTGCTATTCTGTGATCTTCCTGTGTTAATATTTTACAGACAGTACTCCTTACCCTAAAATAGTATCCAAAGTCGACAGAAACTACGGAGATCCTACAGATCTTGTGTATGAGAATCTGCGAGACGGATGTGATACATGGCATGCTGGTTTACCTTAATGGAGCCATTCGGACTTAGGAACCTGGGCCAAAGTCAAGCCTCAGCACTTAAAGGTACCTGCTGCTGAGTCTGACGACCTAAAATCCATTCCCTCGAACTCACACGGTGGAAACAGTGACTAGACTCCAGCGAGCTGTCCTCTGACCTTGACTCTGAAGGTGTGTAATAAGATACACACATAAACATGGGCATGCACAGACACACAACATATATATATATATATGTGAATTTATATTTAATTTTTGTTTAGGTATGGTAATACACGCTCTTCATATCAGCCCTCAGGAGGCAGATGTATCAATACGCACAGTTCTGATAATTCGTAAGCAATCAGAAGCCCAAACATCTAAAGACAGCCATACAACCTCTGTGAGTTCAATGCCAGTCATAACTACATAGCTACACTGTATGCCTCTGGCCTTTTAAAAAAACAATGATAATTAAATTAAACGACAGGCAACCAAGGGCTGTTAAGGGAAGGAGAATCGGTCTCTCCAGAAATGAGAGTCAAAAGTTCACCTAGTCCCCAAACTCATTCCCAGATGCATGCCACATATGCGCAACATTAAATAAGCATGGAGGGTTGTGGTGTGCATATATGCAGTTCTTTATTACACACATACTTACTTTAGTTTGCCTCTTATAAAATGATAAAAACATATTGTTTTTCTACTAAAAATAAAACTAAAAACTCCTGACAGGAAACAGAACACATTCCCAGTCTGCAAAACAGAAATGATCGGCATCAAAACGAACTCCTTAGGCTGTTGTGAGGCTCAGGGCATTGGAGGGTATCTAAAGAGCCTACAGACAGACACACAGATCTTTGTCTTTCCTGTTTGCATTTCAGACACCATTCTATCTTGCAGACTTATTCTCCATGTGCACGCAAGTGCTCATGTGTACAGTCCATGCGTGGAGGATAGAGGGCTATGTCAGCTGTTATTCCTCCATCGCGGCCTTATTCTGTCATTACTGTCTTTTTAAAAATTCACATATTGTGTGTTTTCCTCCTCTTCCAACTCATCCCAGATCCTCTTCACATTGTTTTTTCTCTCTAAACAAAAAAGTTAAAATAACCCCCACAAAGAGTGCACATACACACACACACTCACACACACTCACACACTCACACACACTCACACTCACACACTCACACACACATTCACACTCACACACACTCACACACACATTCACTCACACACACTCTCACACACACACTCTCACACACACACTCTCACACACTCACACACTCACACTCACACACACACTCACACATTCACTCACACACACTCTCACTCACACACACTCTCACACACACATTCACACACACTCACACTCTCACACACACTCACACACTCACACACACACTCACACTCACACACTCACACACACACACACACACACACACACACACACACACACACACACACACCAAGGAGTCCCGTTTGGGGTTGGCTACCTTCTCCTGAGCATAGGACATTGCCTGGAGTGTGGTTGCTATACAGTGTTACTCCAATGGAAAACATTCTCTCTCCTCTCCCAATGACAAACAGCTTTTCAGTTAGTGCTGTGACTTTGTGCCCACTTCACCTTTTCCACGCTGAAACTTTGTCTCGATAGAACTTGCACAGTTCTTGGCATGTGCTGTCACAGGCTTCGTGAATTCTTATTTGGAACTCGTCCTGCTGTGTCTGGAAGACGGTGGTGTTTCCCTGGACTCATTCACCCCTGGCTCCTACCATCTTTCCATGTCCTCTTTCACACAGAGCCCTGAACCTTGAGCAGAGGTTTTTGATGAAGATGTTCTACTTAGGGCTAAGTACTCGAAAGCCCCACACTGTCCGCATATCGGGCACATCTGTTCATTACTATCTACTACAAGAAAAAGCTTCTCTGGTGGTGCTGAGCAATTCACCGATCCATGGGTTTAACCATAGGTCACTAGAGGTCATTTTATGGTTATATTCATTTAGCAGAGGAACACTGACCACCTTGCCTTGTGTTCCTGCCATTTAACACTATCGAACATGGGTTCCAGCTCATGGAATAGGCCTTACAGAAAGTGGTTGGTTACTGCTGTAACATTCGTGCCACTACTCCACAAGTACGTCTTCCTAGCAGGTCACTACTGCAGATCCCAGCGTACGTGGCTATATGGTATTGATTCTTTTCCTCCTCTAGTAGCACACACACTGCCTTCCAGCACCGTGAAGGCCAGCCAGTAAAGGTAAAGCTTCTAGTTGGGCACCAGCTCTATTTCTCCATGTTCAACAGCATTCAGCAATGGTGCCTTCCCATCAGGTTGCAGACAGTAACCAATAATATTAGTCAGAGACTTAATGTTTGAGGGGATTCCTTTGGCCATCAACTCAAGGAGTAACCCGTTCCTGGTACTTGGTAGCATGTGATGACTATTTGCGGTATTGTTAATAAGATCTCAAAGAAACCCAGGACAAATCTCACTCAGTACCAGTGCCCCCTCCCAGCACTTCTCACCCTAGCTCCTATCCTAAACCTCTCCAGCTCATGAGCTGGGCCTCACTTCTCTTCCCCCAGTTTCTGATACGTGTATTCCACAGCCATTTTGGCTATGTGCCCTCTTGGTTCCCATGTGCTCTCTCTTGGTCCTTTAAGACCCTGCTCTCCTCTTCTTTCTCTTCCTCTCCTGGCCCAGTTCAGTTTATACCCTTCCAGATGCCTCTGGATGTTTTCTCCCTCCTACCTACAATAAAACCTTCGCCTCAACCATACCTAGGAGCAATCATGTCATTCATGATTGGTACCAAAGCCCAGAGTTGGCATATATGAGTTCCCTTCCAGGGGACCTAGCCCCTCCAAAGCAAGCTGCTGATTTGACTCTCCCATGATATGTACGACCATCTGATTCTGCTGGCTTCTGCGGCCCACTGACTCCAAATCCAAGGGTCCTCCTCATCAACTGCTTCTTCCCATCACCTGCTCTAACCACCCCTCTCTCCTCACCTCCCTTCTCGGGATGTATTTTAAATCAGTATCTATGGACTGTCTATCTCCGTTGGGTCTATGAGGCGAATATTTCATGAATTATAGGACAGAATGCAAAACACTTTAAAAATTCACTAGACTGCTCCAATCAAGAGTGGAAGAAAAGCCACAGAAAATCCAGAGACAGTCATGCCGGCACTCACAGACACAGGCTTTGCACCAAGTGGTCCGTACTGTACCAAGCTGACTGAGCAGATTCCCGTGTCAGCTTAAATGATCTGGATTTGAATCCCGGCTCTGCTCCTTCACAGCTGAGTGAACAAAAGCAAGGGACCTGGTTCCCTTGTGCCGTTGTTTCCACGCCTCAAAAAACAAGACCATCTGCTCTCTGCGAGTCTCAAGAGAGCTAGCTGCCCGCTGATAAACAGGCTTGGATGCAGGGGAACAGGGTCAGGAGCAGCCCAAAGCAAACAAAAGCGAGAGAAAGAAAAGTGAACACTGAGAGGCCTTCAAGTACAAGGGCAGCTAGGCTTGGCCACGGTTTGTTACTTGCTGAAAAGAAACAGTATTGGTGAGAGGCTCCCGAGAAGCAAGTTGTCAAAAACTGATGTAACCTATTTGGCTGCAAGGTTGGACATGATATACAGAGAGACTAAGAGATAGATATGCCTAACCAGGGGATCACTATTGAAAAGGAGAAAAACTAGAAAATTAATCTAAGGTCAGAAAAGAAGAGAGGTCCTATGAGGAACCCAGAGAGGTCACCCATGATAACGGACAAGGAAACCAAAAAGACTGAGTCATCTGTCCCAAGCTAAGCCAGGATTTCAGCCGGGGTGCAGAAATGCAGTGGAACCATTAGCTACAAAAGGCTGGTGGAATTCTCCATTGGGGCCAAATTAGTATGAGATGTTCGATGTAAGAGAGAAAAGGAAATCGTGCCATTTTCCTTATCAAACACCCGGGGAGACACAACTGGCTCTCCAACTAAACAGACTTCCCATTGAGAGCCACGGGGAGAGAGCACTAACCTAGTAGAAGGTAAAGAAGTCTAAACATATTTTACCTAGTGAAGGTAAAGAAGTCTAAACATATTTTATGTGAATCTACCTCAAATGACTTATTCCAAACATCAGGGGGATTCAAAGAAAAAGAAAGGGTGAAGCAGCATCCTTGTCATCGCTTCTGTAGACATTTATGTCATTACATTACATTACGTCAGGCATTTACCACCACATCTCCTAACAGCATGGCATAGCTGAAGTCCACTCACAAGAGAACGAGAACAGTGTAGCTAGAGAGCTAACATTGTTTTAATGCACTCCTCCACCTGAAGGCTCTTTTCTAAGGTACACACATCCCCTTGCTCAAGTTAGATGCTCCCGGGTTTGGGCACTCAGATCTCTATAGGGCAGAAAAGGAGGGCTTTAGGTAACGCTATTTTCTCGCTAATTCTAGTAATATTGTAGAGTGTCAAGTGAGATTCAAAATTAGAGACAAGACAGTTTGAGATAAAACTCTTCTATTTTATTCCCACTTGAAAACTCGGGAGAAATGCATCAAGATGTCAAGCTCTGACAAATCATCAGAAATCATGGCCAAAAAAAAAAAAAAATCTAACGTGTTAAACAACTATGTATCAAGTAATAAAATCATCATTTACATAAATTTTATAAGTTATAGTTTCCAAAATAAGTCACTTTTAGAGAGAGATATTAATAATAATTAAGAAATTGAGATAAGCAACACAGGAATTTATCCTCACATTTTGTGTCTTGGAGAAGGTCAACGTGTTACTTTAGAAATGCGAGATAAACTGGAGTATTAAAAGAAGAATTTGAAGATGCTATGGAAACTTAAAGGAGAATAATTTTTTTAAAAAAAATCAAGATCATTAAGAAGAACATTAAGGGGGACATCAAAACACGTAGGCGCAATAACCATGCAGTCAGAAGTTTTCAGAATTTTCTTTAGAGCCGAATGGTTAATAGAGAAGGATACCAAGACCAGAATTCACTCCCAGGTCAAAGGAACAAGACTGATAGGTGGGGAAATGGAGTAGTAAGCAAGGAAACTCAAAGTAAACTCTTTATTCACTTGTCTTTAAACAGAACATTCTGGAAAACACGTTTTAGTGTGGAAAAAAAATGCTTAAGGCAAAATTTTACGTTATTGGCAATTAAATACTGATGACAACGAAATGCTCTTGGAAGAGTAAAGGCCGACTACCAGGGTTATCCAGACACTGGAGCAAGCTCAAACCACGGCCCAGAACAAGCTGCGAATACACGGAGGGACGCTAAGCACCAAATGCTGAATTAAACCAGAGCCTGGCATATGAAACGGGCAGAACTTCCTAAGTGTGCAAAACACTTCCTCTGCTCAAACCTCCCAAATATTTTCAAGAAAGGGGTATTTTAATGGACACATACCTTCAAGAAATAAGATCTCAGGATTGTTGGATGTAAATAATAATGATAATAATAATAATAATAATAATAATAATAATAATAATGAACTTAGCAAATATATAGAAGCCAGTTTATCCAAAACATCATTTAAACCACTGATTGAATAAACTTTCTCAAGCTGGTCCTGAACTGCAACTGTACAGGGCAATGAACGAAAATAAGTAACCTATCAAAACCACACACTGGAAATACTGTGAATGACTGATAAAGACTCCTCGGGCTCTCTCTTGCTCTCTCTTGTTTTCTTACCCTCTCCCCCCTTGTCCCTTCTCTCCCCATTCCCCTCCCCACTTCTCTCCATGTGTTCATGGCCGGCCTCTACTCTTCTCCTCCTCCTCCCCCTCCCCTTCCCCCTCCTCCTCCCCATCTCCCTTCCCCCTCCTCCTCCCCATCTCCTTTCCTTCCCCTTCCTCCTCCCCCTCTACTCCCCCTCCCTTCCCTCTCCCCCTCCCTTCCCTCTCTCCCTCCCTCCCCCCTTCTCCCCCTCCCCCTTCTCTGGTCTCTCTCTGCCTTTCTCTGCCCCACTACCCACTCAACTCCCCTCCCCATGCCCTGAATAAACTCTGTTCTATACTAACAACAACAACAACAAAAAGCCAGTTCTAGAAGAGAAATGTACCTTTAAGGGAATTTTATACACATTGGGAAGAGATACTAAGGAAACTGTATTATATATTACACAAATGGATCTCTCTACTAAACATGGAACAAAACATTAGAAACAAGCCTGTACTATCAAATCACCTCTGAAGTGAAACAAGGAGAAACTTGATTCTTATGCCCACACACTACCATGATAGTCCTGGGTTAGGTTTAGAACTAGGTCCTTGGGGTTGGGGATTTAGCTCAGTTGTAGAGCGCTTGCCTAGCAAGCACAAGGCCCTGGGTTAGGTCCCCAGCTCCAAAAAAGAGAAAAGGAAAAAAAAAAAAAGAACTAGGTCCTTTACGTTTATGTGTTCTCTGAAGAGTTCTGAGATGTTTCTAAAATCACGCTGCTTCGAAATTAATCCCCACCCGTGATGTGCTACTTTTCTTTCTATCATGAGAAACACCATAACCAAAAGGAATTTAGGAGCAATGGGATGATTTCACCTTTCATCGTGAAGGGGAGGCGCTGAGGGAACTCAAGCAGGAATCTGGAGGCAAGGACTGAAGCAGAGACCATGCTAACTGGGTTTCTCTCCAAGGCTCACGCACCTTGTCTTTCTCTACAACCAAGGACCACCCGCCCAGGGGTAGCACCACCCACAGTGGCCTGGGTCCTTCCACATCAATCCTGAATTAAGAAAAACATTTTCCAGTAGATTGACCCATAGGCCAGTCTATGGAACATTTTCTCAATTAATGTTTCCTCTTCCCAGACGACCTTAAGCTTGAGTCAAGTTGGTAAAACTGATCAACACACCTTGTTTTATTTACTGAAGGTCTCCAGAAAACGTAAAAACTGTAAAGCAATCCTATGGTGCCCTGTACTGTGTAGTCATACTTTTATGAAGATTTATATTTATATGCTCACTGTACTTCTTGATAACTGCCCACCACGGACTCCTGATTCAAGAATGTGTATTATCCCCACTTGGAAACCGAGAGTCCAATAACGAGCCTTTCCCACAGTGGTGCAAGAATGTGGATTCCTTTCAGATGCTCCTTCTTGACACCAAAGCTGTGAGTCGTTCCTTCACACATGCATGGATTTATTCGTTAAATATTCGCTGGGCATTCTCTACAGAAGACCAGGCTAGGCAGTGAGAAACAAAGAGGATACATGGCCTTTGCCCCTTATGCAACTCAGTCTACAGTCTTCAAGATAAGCAAGTTTATCATCTAAAAATATGTTGAGATCGCCCCAAACCTCAAAACTTAAAAATAAAAATTGCTAAAATATGAGCAACATAGTAACTTCTCTAATCAGAATTTTCAACTATGTTGTATAATAGCTTTAACATATATATATGTATATATGTATATATATATCATACATACATGTTCTGTATATTTGTACATGTATATGTTTGACACTTCTAGCTTAGATAACTCACATTATAGTAGCAGGCGTTGAAGCCTGTCTTGTAGCCCAGCTCAGCTGTCACTGTCATGGTGGCTTAGGGGAAGTTATTCAGTTCCCATTAGTCTAACTTCCAGTATGTAAAATGAAGATGTAAAGTGAATACCTGTGTAGCTACTCCACAGGCTTTCTGCAAAGATCAAATGGCCACGTGACCTCATAACAACAATACAATCCTACTATGAGCTAAAACAAGAGAACTCATAGAACACTAAAATAATTAAGGACATTTCTAAATAAAACAATCATCCTAACAGCAGCAAAGTCTTGCTTCTCTTAAGACTGGTTTAGAACATGTAATGAAAAATGAGTTAATGTTGAGTTAAGATAAATGAGTTACTTTGGAAGACATACCTTCAGGCAGAAGTTTCTCAAAGAACCAGGAGTATCACATGGGAAGGGGCTTGTTACTCATGCTGACTCCTGCTTATGAGTTCTAGATGAACGGGTCTGAGAATCCACATATTTTATCAAGCTCCCGTAGACTGATACACACTAATATACTGTCTCCATTGACAAACAGTTAAAGGCCACCTCATTCTTTTGACCTTCCTTATTAGCAAAACCAGAAGAAAATACCTAGATTAGAAAGAAAGTTCACATGAAATAATTGCTATATTTATTATACTGTCCAGCTCCTTTAAAGTATTTTTAATTCAGAAAGGGCAATTTGCTCTAGGTATTGATTGGGTTTCTTCCTTAAATAGTGGGAAGAACAATAATCTGAATTACTGCTTTTTCATAACTAAAAAAAAAATCCAAAGGAAGTTACGAAATAAGCCAGAAGCTTTTGGCCATTAAAGGTAAAAATTCTCTTTTCCCTAAGGATGATACTCTTTAGCATACATAAATGTTTAGACTCTTATAATGTAATAGATTACCACTGTCTTAGTGTTCTGTTGCTATGAAGAGGCACCATGACCACAGCAACTCTTATAAAGAAAAACATTTAATTGTGAAGCAAAACTGGCTTACAGTTCAGAGGTTTGGCTCGTTATTGTCATGGCAGGAAGCATGGCAGCATGCTGTAGACATGGTGCTGGGGAAGGAGCTGAGAGTTTCAATATCTGGATCAGCAGGCATCAGAAAGAGATCTGACTGACTTGAGCTTCTGAAAGTTCAAAGCCCACCCCCAGTGACACACTTCCTTTAACAAGGCCATACCTACTCCAACAAGGCCACACCTACTCCAACAAGGCCACACCTACTCCAACAAGGCCACACCTACTCCAAAAAGGCCACACCTACTCCAACAAGGCCACACCTACTCCAACAAGGCCACACCTACTCCAACAAGGTCACACCTCCCAAGAGTACCACTCCCTATGGGCCTATGAGGGCCATTTTCATTCACACCAACACCATCACCATTCAAGATACACTGTAAAAAGACATCAACAGTCCCGACGGTGTGCCATACATAATTTTAAAATAAATAAGACTGCTGCTATGTTCCTAAACTGAATGTTATATACATTTCAAAGAATTATATAATCTTGAATTCTTTCTCTTGGCAAATTAGCAAGATATCAATACTACGTTCACACCAGTTTGGAAATATCTATGTTACTCCAAGTAAGATACGTTACTATTTCAAGCCTACAAACCTAAACAAATTCTCCCAACAGAAAGGAAACTTTCCTTGCACCTTTCTTCCAATTTAAGAAAGAAACAGAAGATAGCTATTGAAATGCTTAATAGAGACAAATCTTAAACTATTTACGCAGCAAACTCATGCTTTACAACTTACTGTTCAGTTTTCCTTAACATTAAACAGCTTCCAAAGAGACTAAGTAAAAAATACAAGACTGTTTTTAAATGTCTACACAAAATAACTGCAACATTGTTTAAGAATGTCTACATTTTATTTTTTTTTAAAAGAAATAACATCCACATAAGACAAACCAAGGATGTTATCTAAAATGTAGCCACCTAGTAAAATGTACAACCGGGTGGTGAGAGTCAAGCAAAGCACTCTTGGAAAGTTTCCTACAGTTCTTTAAATATCCCCGATGAAGGAACAAAAAGCTATGGGCACTCTTCCTTGCAGCCGCTTTATGAAGTGTGTACACACTTTCCAAAACCGACCGCTCAGAGTCCCACACCATCGTCAGATGTTTCCGACTAACAGACGGTCCTGTGTTTGAAACAGAAGACTGCCTTGTTCACCCTGGTGACTGAAAACATGGAGCTGGTCAAGCTTACCTCAGCCATGAAAATAAAAACATGCAATAAGGAAACTACAGATTCTCAGTGACAGACAAATAGTAACTGGACAGTTACGAACTGTCATTATATGTATGACTAACGCTTTATTTTGTATATAGAATCTCAGCCTTCCTGGACACCCGTCCTGAGAACACCTCAAAACCCTTCTGGAAACCCCAACAGCAGCTTCAAGGTACAGAGCACACTATGTTCAAAGGGGAGGGGGAAGCTATTATTCCACCTTCAAAAAAAATGCTAGGAAATTTCCACCTTTTAAATAACATATGTTTGGATACAATGCAAATCAAGGTCTTGTGGTATTTCAAGTTCATTACAATGTGACTGTGTCTCCTTGAGCTGGAACAGTCTTCTCTGTAGGCATCCAATTCCAAGGCCACAGAAAATAGAATCAACTGGTAAGGAACTCAAGGACTGAATCCCCAAAGCACCACACTGAACAGGGAGACTCTGACTGACTTTCTGCCCAAGCTGTAACAGTGCCCAATCAAAGCTCTGTCACCACTCCCTCTGGATGGACACAGCCCGGAACATATCTATCACTTCACTTGGCAGTCAGACTTGAAGGTTTTCAAGGCAAATGACTGCCTCCTTATTTCTTGGCTTCACTTCACCAATTCATCTTTTGCTCTTGTTTCTTCTTAAAAAAAAAAAAAGATCTTGTGTATTTTCTGACTCGTTCCTCTCTTGCCTCATTTCAGTTTTCCTCATAGTAAACCCTATTATTTAACTGTATTCAAGCGATAATTTTTAACAAACTGAAACTCGAATAAGACTCTCCTCCAGAGGCTCATATATTTGAATGGTTGGTCCTCAGTTGACAGAACTACTTGGGAACGATGGAGGAGGTGTGCCACAGGAGGTAGGCTTTGTGGTGTCAAAAGCCCACACCAAGCCCTGTATCACTTTCCCCTTCTCTGCCTGCTGCCTTTGGATCAGGGTGTGAGCTCTCAGCTGCTGCTCCAGCACTATGCCTGCCTGTTGCCACACGCCCCACCATGGCGGGCATGAACTAACCCACTGCAAATGTAGCCAAGCCCCCAGGCGGATATTCTTAGTAAGTTGTCTTAACTACGAGTTTCGTCACAGCAGTAGTAACCCAAACTAAGATAAGACTATTCCTCTAGTCAATTCCCTCACAAGCCAAAGCCTGTGAGCTACCTAATTACATAGAGTGACTTTTCAATTCACACAGATCATGCCCTATTCTGAAATTGTATAAAAATCTCCCACTATTACCACATTTGAAGCAAATGGATTTCGTTCAGGAATAAAGCAAGAGACAAACACTTATCGGGGATACAAAAGATTTAATCAATACTATCTGGCGTCTACAGAACACTAAACATAGCCACTGTGGAACACGTACTCTTTCTCCAGTGTATATGTAACAGGTTGATAAGCTTGTGTCTTCGACACTTGATCCACAACTGCATCATCAGAAGATGGCGGAACCTTCTGGACATGACACCCGGCTGTCCGCAGGTCAAAGGAGCAGGCTTGAGAGTTCTAGATCAGTCCTACATTTAACCTGAGCTCTCCGCTTCTTTTTCTTTTTTTCTTTTTATAAAGAATCACAGGGGCTATTGATGGTTGATGACTTTTTCTTATTATTTATTTAATGTATGTGAGTACACTGTCTTCAGACACACCAGAAGAGGACATCAGATCCCATTACAGATGGTTGTGAGCCACCATGTGGTTGCTGGGAATTGAACTCAGGACCTCTGGAAGAGCAGTCAGTGCTCTTAACCACTGAGCCATCTCCCTGCTTCTTCTTAACTCTCTGTACTATGAGGCAAGACAAATTCTTCCCTTGCTTCTCTGTGGCAATCTGTCACAGCAAAAAGCAATGTCTTCCTTGGGTGACCGTTGCTATGATATGAAACGCCATGACCTAAGCAGCTTGGGAGGAAAGGGTTAATTTCAGCTTACACTTCCACATTGCTGATCATCATCGAAGGAAGTCAGGACGAGAACTCACACAGCGCAGGAATCTGGAGGCAGGAGCTAAAGCAAAGGCCATGGAGAGGGATGCTGCTTATTGGCTTGCTCTCCGTGGCTTGCTCAGCCTGCTTTCCGACAGAACCCAGGACCACCACCGCAGGGGTGACCCCACCCCCAATGGACTAGGCCCTTCCACATCAATCGTTAACTAATGTAATACCTGACAGGCCTGAATATAGGCTGAACTTACTGAAGAATTTTCTCAGTTGAGACTCCCTCCTCTCCAGTGACTCTAGCTTGTTTCAGGTTGACATACAACTAGTCAGCACAAGCACAGTAGCCAATAAATAGACAGCTCACAGGACGGCCCTTCAGAGAGCCTGAATCATCCTATTTCTGCTGCAGTACAACTGAAGTGGGAAGCAGCCATGGAGATGACAATAAAACAAAAGCTTTCTACAGAATAGAAAAGGAAGAAACTGTAGAAATCTCTCCCCTCCCCCGGAGAGAGGATGCCCTGAGAATTCACAACCCTCCTTCAGACTGGTCTCCCTGATACCATCCTCCTCTCTGCAAAGCCTTTCCTTTCACCTTCCCAATTCGTCCTTCCTTCAAAGCGAACTTTAAACTTACCTTGGTTGCCAGGAAGCAGTCACTGCTTGCTTCCTGTCTATAGACATTGTCATTATTAATTTCCAACTGCAATGCTGTCCATATCTCTATTAGCGCCCAACCAACTCTTGTCATGAGGAATTATTTAATGTCTGACGTGTCTGAACCCTAGTTCTTAAACACAAAGGTCAACTATTTGGTGATATAATTTGCATCTTAGAGCCTCACTATCCATTGATCGATCCATCAGCAGTGATGAGGTTTTTTTTAGGTAGCAAGCTCTCAGGTTCAACCCCAGACCTCCTAAATGATATGCGTACTTTTTAAACTTATTTTTATTTTGCAGCAGTGTCTTATTATGTAGCCCAAGTTGGCCTCAAACTTCACATCACCATGAATCAGTCTACTACCAGGCTGTTTCCCAGGAGTCTATCACTATTCCCCTGATTAGAGTCTATACCTTAACAAGAGCCACAAGTCAGTAGGAAAATCTATTGAATGCTATGCCTTATGGTACTGCTTTCAAATTCATCACATTTTAAATAGAAGAAATTTAATAAATATGTTTCAAGTTTACCTAAAAATAGGCTGGGTTTTGTTTTGATATTTTGAGACAGGATCTTACTATGCAGCTTTGGCTGGCATGGAATTCCCTATGTAGACCAGGTCAGCCTCAGACTCAGTAAGAGATCTTGCCTTGCCCTTGCCTCTGCCTATTAAATGCTAGAGCTAAAGGGACACACCCCCACACCCAGAATGGCTTTGATTCTTAACAACCGAAGAACATAGAAAGAAGTAAAGGCCAGGAACAAAAAGTCGCTTTCCAGGAATACAATGTTTAAGGGTGCATTACAGCAGACCTAAAGTCCACACACATGACAACATACTGTGACCATTTGAACAGGCTTTATTTTTTTTTTTTTTTGGTTCTTTTTTTCGGAGCTGGGGGTGAACAGGCTTTATTTATGTCTTTATTACCTGCTCTAGACATCTGCAAATAAATGCTGATGGTTAACCAGTCACTAAGAATAATGGCACACCACAGGAAATAGAAACGGGGTGGTGGTTTAAGCCTCTTCCGCCACTAAGTAGATGAAAGTTGACACTTCAGTCATTTTATAATATTTACTCCAAAACTGACTTAGTGCTTTTGCTTTTAAATGCTACCCTAAAACTATTTCTAGGCTTACAAGTTTATATAGTTTACAGGAATACCAAAAACACACATATTTATAGAGTAAGGAAAATATAGTCTCTCGTTTAGAATAGGCAAAGGTGAATCCCCTTTCTGTTACTCTGGAGGACTTGTGATATGGTTCTGAGATGTGAAGCCAAAGGGACCATTCACCACGCTCCCTTCTCAAGAACACACAATTTCTCTTCTAGCCTTTAATTCAAATATGCATCGGAATTACCTATGCATATTACTCAACTTTATCTTTTAAAAGAAGAAAGCAGTTCATTAAGAGGTAAGGTACAGAATAACTGGAGTTGAGGATGCAAACACTTACAAGGCTCTACATTCAAGAGGGGTAAGGGATGAGAGACAAAACCCTCTGGAACTTTATTTCGACACAGCAGTATTTAAAAGTCATTGTTTCTAGGTTAAATAGGTAAATTAATAGCTTGCATTGGGTGCCCAGTTTCTTTCTCCTGCTTTGGAAACAACTGGTCTATTCTTTCCTCTTGCTGATGCCCATTCTTCACTACTCCATTTAAGCAGAGCATCAACACCTAACCCCTGGTCTCTCTGACGGGAGAGAAAGAATACTTTCAAACGAGGTCTCTTAGGGACAAGCAGGAAGTGTCACCATGTGTCCCTATCACACTCATGTCTTTGTTCTGTGTAAAATACTGACAGATACTAAATACTATAAGGAATCACTGATAAAAATTATTTCAAAGCTGACCATGCCATAGGAAGTGAAAAGAATCATACATGTATCTGTGGATACATGTATTCAAGCAGCCTACTGTTTGTCCATTAAATGTGGAATATGGGATTAAAGTACATATGAAATTCTACATATTATTCCACACTGTGAATAATGAGTGGACCAAAGTTTTAATAAGATACCACTTTATAACCTTCAAAACCTTGCCATTGCTTTTGGTGACTTGGGACGACAGCTCAGCTTCCACAAGCAGCACAGAAACCAGGATGCATATTCACTTTCCTTTGGGTAACAACAGAAACCTTCAAATCCCTTCACTGGATGGCTTAGATATGTTACCCTCCCTGTTGCAAAGGACAGTGACAGAGAGTTTGTTTCCACTGAAAGTGTTTCATGCTCACTGGCTCTAAAGTTTACTCAACGACAATAACTTGGTATTTAGTTGACAGCTGTGTAATACCAACACAGTCAGAAAAGTCACTCTTTGGAAAAGCGATTTTTAAAAGCTTTTAAGGAGTTTTTAGAGGATGTTCAGTGGGGATGATAAGCACTTGGTCCAACTCAATTTGATGCCTAAAGGACCAGAGAGTCCCACAGGGTCAGACAAAATGGCACCGAAGCACCCCTAGAAAGAACAGCCCTCAGGCAGGCAGGTCAGAATCGATAGACACAGCATTAGGCAAAGAGCATCCTGAGTATGAGATAAACGTCTCAATGGATGTGCAAGCGCCTCAGGCAGATGTTAGCAGAATGACCACAATGCTCTACTCTGATCGACATCAAAACTTCAGTCAGCCCAAAAAACATTAAAGTTCTCTCATGAATTGATCACTGTCCTGGACACTGTGAAACTAGTCATTAAGTGACCAAAAAAAATTGCTTACTTTAGTAGATAGGAGAGTCTGTGCTAAGCCCTCCGTGAATACAGTGATGTCTTGTGGTGGATGTTGGTCACAGAGTTCAATGATGAACTGAGCAGAAAGCACGGGCAGTCACTAAGGCACAGTGAATGGCAAAACAGCACAAATGCCTCAAACCGCAATACAAGGCAGGGCCAAAAGTTCAGTTTCTGGACTCAGGCTACTGGAAGGCCAAGAATAAAGGCCTAGTTCATTCGGCTAAATAAGTCGATGCCTGCATTAAGTCTAAAAAGAAACAAAGGAAGATGATGGAGCAGAAAGACTGTTCTGTTCTTCTGAGACCCTGAATGAACCTCTGAAGAGTGGGATGGCTCTGTGTTTAAGAACAGGATCTGGTCAGACGCTGGGAGTCGTTAGAAACATGTTAGTGTTAACTAACTTCAAAACACGGGCCATGTCAGGAACAAAGAGGCCAAGAGATCAGTAGAGATGTGCTCAGAGTGAGAGTGAGGATAGAAAACAATCTGAAGGCAACGAAATGAAATTCTTGTCCGAGAAGCCTGGAACAAGGTAGGACAGAGCAGAACAATACTTCACTAAGTCAGAAGCCCTGACTTTTAATTCGTGGTATGGTCTAGGTGAGTCTTACTCATCTTTTTCGTTTATTCTTTGTCATTGTTTTTCAAGATGGGGTTTCTCTGCATAGCCTTGATTGTCTTGGAACTCTCTCTCTGTCGACCAGGCTGATCTGGAACTCAGAGAAGGCTGCCTACCTCTGCCTTCCGGGCTCCGGGATTAAAGGCATGTGCCCCTGCCATCTTAAAATTAGAATAAAACAAACCGATCAGAAGACTCAGATGAGAAGTTATGAGTATTCTCTCTCTAACCTACAAGAAACCAGGGGCTACGTAAAATTTAGCTGTATTCTGTCCATGGTTAGCAGACTGGAGCAGTAATTCAGTCACTACATAGTAAAGACCAGAGCTAAAGTAAAAACGATGTGAACTCTTTGCACAGGGAGAGGAGAAAAATACAGTACGTGAGTCTCTGCTAAGACAGAAGCTACAGTGTTGGCATCTAGGGGTGTGTGGAAGCGAATTCTTATAAAAATGTAAGAATTAAGTAGAGAGATGGATACCATATTCAGACAACATGAGTCATACAAGTGTGAGCTACTCTGGAGGCTAAATGGGAAGGAATGGAGAGGCTCAAGGCTGTCCTGAGTCAAAGCAGGGATTCAAAGTCCTAGGTAAGAACCTATCTCAAAGTTTAAATAAATAAACAAACAAGGGGGAAGCAGCTGTCAGTCCCAGACCACCAAAACAGAAACACACTTTTTATTACATACTGATCCTAACGTGCTATCTGGGTTTATTCACACGAATCTGATGTTCACTCTTCCAGGGTAAATGCACACCTTTCCCTGGCTGCAACCAATTAAATATTGACTCTTCCGCATCGATCTTTGAAGCAGACAGCTTCCCTATGATCCAAGCTCATACGTCCAGAGACAACCTGACATCCTCATATCGCGATGCCCGGTATTCAGAACATGTCAACACGACACAGAGCTACTTATCTCGTCACTCTCTCGAAAACATCAATTTCCTCTAAAACTCATTTTCCTTTTGGGAAACCATGTGTCTGCTACTATCTCAAAGGCACACCTAACAGAAGACTGAAGACTGGAGCTGTTAGTGACAACAGAACTCTACCAGTGGCAAATGTTCAGCATACCTAGGGTCCTTGTTGAGATCTTTGTATCTCAACACACCATCATTCTACCCAGGGGGAAAAAAATCCACTAGGATTGATGAGGACACATAAGAAAAGAGATATGCAAGTAAAAGGAGACGTTTAAGTTGCACCAAAATGGCATCAGGAAGGAAATAGTCTAGAAAAATTCCAGAAAGGCTATTGTGTCTATCGCGGTCAAATCAAAGCTGACCAAGCGGTAAATGCTATTAACTATCAGGAAAAGGATATGTGGATGATGTGTGAGGATTTACATGCATGCATGTGTACACTTATGTTTCTGTGGGTATGAATGAACAGCTGCTCATAAATCTTTGTGACATAGATAGATAGATAGATAGATAGATAGATAGATAGATAGATAGATGATATACACACACACACACACACACACACACATATATATATTGAAGTTTATATGAAGGAAATGAAAAAGACAAGATTAGTACAGAGTTGGAAAAGCATTAAGAAGGTTAGGCATAATACTGAAGATTATGACCTTGCAATGACTGGATTTCATGGGAGTTAATCATTAAGTCCTTAAATTGCCACCATGGAAAATAATGAAGTCCTTGCTTCTGCCTCCAAAGGTGGCTATTGTGATTACAATGGCTGCCAGGGCCGACTCCTCCGACAGGTTACACATGGCGTGAGCACCTTCGTTTTGGCACATTTCATGGAAGAGCCTTGAGGTCTTGTATTGACATGCAGACTCTCCTAACCAAGCCGACTTCATCTTTCTTCTCCCTCTGCTCTCTTCTTTTAGGTGTAAATCCAGGGCTTCATGCATGCTACACAAGTAATCCTCTAGGGAGCTGCATCTCCAGCCCTTGGACTGAATTCTTTACGGGCAAGATCCATAGCCAACTCATCACTCGCTACCCTAGCAGAGCACGTTGAGCCTTCTGTTCTTGGCAGCTTTCAGTAGCAAGTTGAAACAACTACAGTGATAGGTGGGCTGATGTCTATATGCAGGTGAGGGTGGGCACAAGATAAAGCAAGGCCTGTGATTGGTCAGTGAGAAAGAAAGGCGGACTGAGAATTTTAGAGATGGGACAGAGAGTATGGAGAAAGAGAAGGAAGGAAGATGGAGGAAGAGAAGGACGACCCAGATCCATGTGGCTTTATATAGCCATACGTAGGTCAATCTCATAAGGGATGGATAATTTGTCCTATCTAGGTGAGCAGTTTATATCAATATCAATCAGCTCTGAGTTCATTGTGCAGACATTTTGTGGATTGAGAGTTGACTGATATAAATCTGATTGATAACTTATAAGTCACTAGAGTTTTGATTTTGCTGGGCTACAGGGATTTGTGACAGCTAACCGCAAGACAGGCAGTGGTTACATGGGGCTGGCGTGGCAGTGACCCGCCACAGTTACTTAAGAGAGAGGAGTGGTCGCTGCTGGGGCTAGCCATGGAGGCAGCGAGACGGCCTCTGGGGCCAGAGAGTAGCTGGTGCTAGTGTGAAATGGTGTAAAATCCTTTTTTGATATTTCCCGCTACGGTGATATATACTAAGTCTGAGCCAAACTTAAATGGAATGGTCAGAGATGAGAACCCTTACCGCCCTTAAAACTTCAACTGTTTTGCTACTAGGATAGGTCAAGTAATTCCTGCTATACCATGAGCTTTTTAGTAAATCCCTGCTAAATGTAATGTACAAAACAAAGATATAATTCACTTCACACTCACGACCTGAGTCACAAAGAGGTGTCGCATAATTTTTCCACAGGACGCTTTTACCACACCCTGCAACGAATCAGGGGAACTGATGTAAAGAAACTTAAACTCAAAGACCGACACTGGCCAAGGCACATTTTAAAGACTCGATTATAAAGGAAATGTTATCGCACGCATATAACTATATCTAATATTGAAAGGAAGTACAAAGACGACTGCTTCTGGAAGCAGAAATTCTTGGGGGGGGACTTTTTTTTTTCCAGGGAAATAGAGAATCTTCTGACTGGCGGAGAGAGCGGAATGTCTGAGCAGTGAATGTAGCTCTCTGCTAATGACCTCTCATTACCGCATCCATTTAACTGTGAGTCAGTCAGCTTGAAGAACCGACTTCACTCAGTAAGGAGAGGACAGGTCGGGAGAAATGACCATCGCCACTCAGAAGCAAAAGGTGGGAGAGAGATCTCCGAGGGTGAGAAGAGGAGGCAAGTCAGTGGGGACTCAGACACAATTAGGAAGCAAAGGGCTAGAGGGCACAGGCTACAGGTTACAGAACAGCCAAAGAAGAGCCGGAAGGTTTCAAACACCTTGACTGAATGACCACGTGGTTTGCAGTTTATTAAATTATAAGTCTGTACCTCATAAGCAAGCACGAAGATGTCAATTTCAGAAGGAATAAGACTGAATTAATGGGAAATGTAGAGCCAAGAGGAGAGAAGAAATCAACCAGCCCTTAGAAGTTCCTCGGCAGACGCTACGCTAACATGGCTTTGTTGCCTCGGAGTCATCGTGTTTGTGCTTGGGAATTTAGGCACAGCGCAGAACCAAAATCCGTGCCTTCGAACCTTCCCGTCCTCCTCCTGCACTCCACCCTACGGTAGTTTAATGAGAATGCCCTCAAAGGCTCACATACGTGAACGCTTGGTCTGGAACTGCTTGGAAAGAATTGTCTGTCTGTCTGTCTGTCTATCCACCCACCCATCTCTATCTCTATCTATCTATTATCTATCAATCATCTATATCCATCCATCCATCCATCCATCCATCCATCCATCCATCCATCCATCGCCTGTGAATCAAGATGTAAGCTCTCCAGCCCCATGCTCCCTGCCTTTGTGACCAGGGACTTTAACTAACCCTTTGGAGCCATAATAAACTCTTTTAAAACTTACCTTAGTCATCGTGTCTCCTAACAGCAATTAAAAAAAAAAAGTAACCAAGACGCACGTCTAATTAGTGATGTCTCTTTGAAAAGCACAAACACTGACCGAGACGAACCAGCCTCTCAGGAGCAAACGCAAAACATAAGTGGCTTAGCCTTGTACTGCTGTCTTTATCAAAAGATGCCCGGCTGCTCCTGGACACACATTCTAAGGCCACAACAAAAGAGCCAGTCAGATTATGATGTTTATATTTATGCAAAGGTAAGCACAAAACTTTCAAGGTTTCCCAATAAAGTCTAATCAGTAAATATTAGAAAATAATAATCAGTTTGTTTACTAATGCTAATATATTTTAGACTATATTATCTAGGTTCATTCAGCCTCTTAGTGAGTTCTGTTCAGGGGTCTGTCTGTGTGTGTACCTCTGTCTGTATCTCACATTCGTTCTATATCAAAGTCATGGCTTCTTGATTACAGTTTACGTGAATCCCCGAAAGTACTACAGCCCTCCAGGGCTCATAGGATAAAAGGGAAAGCTGGACAGCTAACTTGCCACAGGCCTGGGTGACACGGAGGTGAAATGATTCACAGAGTGCCCAAGGTTGTGACAGCGCCCACATGCAAACACAGTCTGATGGCAACTTTCAATTCTGAGGAGCCCAGGTAGGTTCAAAGAGAGCCCGATTGGAACAAAAGAGGTTAGGTTTCCCTCACAGAAAGGAAATTTTCAAATTTTTACTTAATCACTTGTGTTTGGTTTCAACATCCAGAGAAAGTTATATAAACCAATCAAGGCAAAAACCCAAGACAGGACAAACAAAATAGATTTAAATAAAAACTAAGACCCTAAAAGTACAAGTGTAATCAATGATAAGTCGTATTATCTTAATAAATCTTTAAATAACAGCTTGGTATGGCAAAAAGATCTCTGCTCTGACCTCCTTGGGGGTTTAAGACTGATCCAGACATTCACAGTGAGGTATGCCCACTCATATGCAAATGTAAATTAGGTCCAATGCCCCTGATTTTTAACAAACAATGCCAATGACCACTCTGTTAACTCCGGGTGGGGATGAGGAAGAAGTACCTACCCCGAGACAAATGCCTTACTTACCCAAAGTACATCACCGCTGAACTAAATAGTCCCTCTGTCAAGTTATTTGTCCGCTATAGGAGAAAACAATAATGGCAGTCCTAATTGCCACTTAAAAGGATTTATTAAGTGCCAATGTATATTTCTGGCATCATTGCCAAAAGTCAGACAGATATAGCTATCATTTAATATGTATATACATATTCTTATATATACAAATACAGATAGAAACACATAACATATAGACACACTTGCCTGCATACATGCTCTTATACGCACACATATATATACATATATATAAAATAAATAACATACATTTACTAGTGCCAATACTACAATTTAATATAATATCCCTTTAATTCCAACAACAAATGTATTACAAATTATTCTCACCTATTCAGGCCATGTAGACTTTCAACATTGATGGAGCAACTAATGCACTGTTTCCACTTGTAGTGCTCTAGTGAAAGGGAAGAAAATTCTGGAACGTGGATGAGATAGTTCCCACCCACATTACCAGGCTGTCCCAAGTCATCCTCACTGATTGTCAACCGCTGTTCTGGACAGGAGCAGTTGTCACACATTACAAATGAGCAAGGCTGACGAGACCACTGAGGCACCCGCCTCACAGCCTGGCCTTAGTAGCCGGACACTGGAATTACCCCAACACAGATCACAACCACCCACACGCTCCAACGACGTTTTCTAAAATAGAATAAATACGATCCAAGCATCAAAAGATACTAACTGTCACAAAACTGGTATCAAATTATGCTCAAACTTAGAAGTCCAACATCATTAAAAGCCTTTGAATTACTCAATGTTGACAGCAACACTCGAGGGAATCGTGTGAAAGATAAATGAAAAACGGGATGTCCCGTAACGATAGAAAATAAACTAAAGCTAACGAAAGAAATTTTACATTCAAAGACAAGAACCAAACTGGTGGGGGAGGGAGGAGTAAAGTCTAATTACATAAGAAATCAGTTTAAAAATAAAACCAAGAACAACTAAGGAGGCAAGCTGACCAATGAAAATCCGACCCAGAACATGCTGCTGCATTGTCTTGCATGCACTGACAGTCAAAGAAATGGATCCTACACTTGGGTTGAAGAAGCTTGGGAGCCAGGAATGAGATCCACAATCTCGAGTTCATGGTTAATCCACAGCTTCCAGTTTGGGACAGGACAGATGCACAAGGTGAGCAGTAGACTGCTGGAAACAGGTTCTCTGGGCTGAACTGAGATGGAAAGTGAAAGAGGTGCCTCACAGAGGCTCTCCTCGGCCGGCCCGGTTACAACCCTATATTGGGCTCATCACCAGTGGTTTAGTATAGTACTTAAGGCAAACGTCTACAATGCTCTCATAAGTGTGTCTTGATCTGAGGTGCAAAGTTCCGATTACCCATCAATCCGTCTTTTTCTCAGAAGCTTGCCCATTCTGGGTGAGCAGCACCCCAACCTTTGACCTCAGGAAAAGGCCGCAGGTAAGGTTACTGCCAGTGAACACGCATCAGGAACAATAAAAGGAGACGATGGCACAGCGTTTACATCTATATCTGTACTAAACCATGCTTACTGGTTCAATTTACTGAATCTAACATCCATCACATTAAATTACTGAAAAGGGAGAAGGGAATGCGTATTCGAAATGTGATTCCTTAATGTAAGTTTCTGGAAAACACTGTAAAGTGAGGGTGTCAGGCTCAGGCTACCAAGGATACATGCCGATTACCTGACTAAGATAGGAAAACACGTATGAGAAAAGACTGAAAGAAATACAGCAGAATTCTAACCATCACTGTATTAGACAGAGGACTACGGTCGGTCGTCTTCTTCCTCTGTCCCGCGGTACTCTTGTTAATGTGATATTACTTCAATAATGGGGAAAATTGAATTAAACTGATTTCCTTATAAAATTAAAAACGGACCTAGAGACAGTCAGACTTGAAGAGCTACAGATGCATTTCCTGTTTGTAAGTACCAGTCTTCCTTGAAAATGTCCATAAAGAAGGCTTCCGATGGCTCTGGGTATCTCACCACCCCATCAACTCTAGATACCAAAGAAAATGAATACAGTAAAAGAGGGCCTGGTCCTACAGCCCAGAGACTAAAGGCCCTTCCCTGCTCAGTAAATGTTATTATTGCACAATTCTGAACCTGAATTTAGTTTCCCGATCCCATATGAAGTTGGACAGAGACAACTCACCCTCCACAGCTGCCCTCTGACCTCCATCCAAGGGTCCAAACACATCATTTTATACACACACAATAGCAACGACAAACAAATTTACTGTAACATGCAGATCTCTGCCCTGCTAGTTTACGCACTGAAGTATTCTTGAATCCATTCTACAATGTGGTGACTTACTGCCAACATCGAAGAGAAAAAGCACGAAAAAAAAGTCACGGAAAAACGTTACCTATGGTTTCAAAATTCGTATGTAAGCAATCCAGAAAGAACAGTCACAATTTAGGATCTAATTTTGTCCCTATCCTCTTATGTGAAACAAATTAACAACAGTTCAACTCAAAATCTAATCCTTAGTATAGTAGTAACCTCTCTCTCCCTCTCTCTCTCTCTCTCTGTCTGTCTCTTTCTCTCCCTCCGCCTCACCACCCCCCCCACACACACACACACCTACCTCAAAACCATGTCAACTGAAAGACTATTTGGGAAAAGAATTAAAATGGTGTATTCTTCTAAACTGTAAAGAGAAATTCGGCACAGCAGAGCAGGGTGGTATGTGCTTTATATATGTAAAGGCGGGTGGCCCATCAGGGAGGGCCTTAGGTATTTACACGGTGTTGTACCATTCACTGCCATAAGGCAATCAAACAATCAAAAGCAGGCAGCAATGGATCACACACCTTGGAAGGACTAAGTCAATCACCGGAGTCTGTAATGTAAACAAAAGACACACTCTACCAAATTCATCTGTAACATTACCTTCCCAGTATGCGGCAAAACCGCTTTCCACGTTCACGGAAAGCAAAAGCACTTTTACGTGGTCATCTTTTTTAATCCTTTCCCGAAGAGAGTACCCAGCAAGACCATGGTTGACACAGGCAAGAACCCAGACTGCAACAGACACCAGACCATCTATTCAGGGCTCGTCCTACTGTGCTATAAGTCTAGCTAGCAGAAGGGTTCTCAACCCCATAAGAACAACAACAATATCAGCCAACCAGACTCCCCCAGGGCTCCCAGGGATTAAACCACCATCCCAAGAGTACATAGGGATGGATCTATGGCTCCATCCGCATAGGCAGCATCAATGGGAGGAGAGGCCCTCGGTCCTGTCAAGGCTCGATGCCCTAGTGTAAGGGAATGTCAGGCTGGGGAAGTGGTAGGGGGTGGGTGGGTGGGTGGGTGAGCGAGCACCCTCATAGAAGCAGGGAGAGGGGGATGGAATACTGAGATTCTGGAGGGGAAACCGGGAAAGGGGATAACATTTAAAATATAAATAAAAAAATATGCAATAAAAGAGAGACTGGACAGGAAAAAATAAGTCTGGCTAGCCCTTATTATTAATAGTTTCTGTCACATTAGTTTATATAATACCAGTACATGATTGACATTCAACCATTATGTGATGAATACGTGAACTGAGATCCAAGCACTAAAGATTAGAATGACTCCTGTCGAGGACAGAGAAGTTCTGCACCTCACTGGCACACCGTGATAAGGGACCGCGGCTTGTCTTCCCTAGGGTCTCTTATTTCTGCTGGTCAGAAGGGGTCTCTCTGATTCGGAACACTGTCTGACTTTGTAGCTACGCCAAAAAAAATGTGAATGTCTACTCTGAAATATTTATATAATATTCCATATTATATATGTGTAGATATAATTTCCTCACCATATTCAGAGGTCTGAGATACCTTCATGCCTAGTGACAGCTTTCCAAAGTCGGGAATTATGTCTAATCCTTGATCTACCCTTGGAGGCTTAGCTGATGAGGGGCCTAAGAGTCTTATCTTCCCACATTGACAGCCGAACTCTTTTCTTGTTCTTTCCTCTTACCGAAACAGAGAATGCAGCTGAACCGTCCCAGTTAGATTAACCCCAAGGTTAAAGTGTGAACGACCTCTGGACATTTAGATATCTATTTGCTTCCTGTCGATAATAAGAAACATTCAAATACTTAACTGTAATGATGCCATCCATGTAAAACATTACCACCTTCTTTATAAAAGAAACAAAAAAGGCACGATGTGTTTTATTGTGGAGGAAGGAGGCGGGCATTATAGGAAAAGGGATGTGACACTAAGAACAGAGTGGCCCCAAAAGCTCTCTATAAAGGGATGCATACTTTTTAGATGACCAGCCTCCCTTATGACCAAAACATGATCCCTTCTTTGTGTCCCTCTGAAACAAGGCTGAGAGATCCCGAAATGACGTGGTTAACCGGCTGTGTAGAGAAGCAACCTGCAAACAGCACCCTCAAAATCGGACTTCTGTCTCTGTGTCCCCTTCCCAATCTCTACAAACAATCCTTGCCCCCTCCTATTCTCCTGCCGCCTTCCCTAAAGTAAGATCATTACTGGAAGATGTGATAATTCTTTAGTATATTGGTGGTGGGGGGGATTACTTAAGAACCAAGATGGGGCTTAGGCAGTAACCACATGCCCCGGGCCTAGAATTCGTAAGGGAGGGAAGGGAAATGGGTATGCTTTAAATTATTTCATAATTAGACTGTTAGCTATTGCACTTATAAGACTGTTGTGAAAGCCCAATGTGTTATATGCAAATACTAAAGATATCTTGTATAAGCCAGGTGTGGCAGCACATGCCTTTCATCCCAGCACTCAGGCGGATCTCTACAAGTTCAAGACCAGCCTGGTCTACAAAGTCCGGGCAAGCCAGGGTTCTGTTACCCGGAGATACCCTGTCTTCAAAAAACAAACAACAGCAAAACGAAACAAATCAAAACAAAAGCTTGTATGATATTTTTTTTAACAACACAGTTCTGATAGTTTTCATATTTCAATATGCCAGGATCACAAAACCTTAGACTGGGTTTCTGCCACAAGAGCCTTTCTTTCTTTACCTTTGCAAGGTCTTTATCAGAATTACTAGTTAAGTCCTAGAGTTGAGAGATAAAGCAAAACGAATGGACAGCAATAGTGGAGACACTCATCCTACCACCAACTCAAGTTTCAATATATGTCCCTAAAGAGTTAAAACTATCAGTACCTAATGTCATCAAGTTATATATACCTCATTTCTAGATGATTCAAGAAAAACATAAAGTCCACACTGCAAATCAACAGAAAACTGCTGTGTGACCTCAGATAGAGGCGTCTACATCTCTGGGCCTCTGCTGTCAACTCTCAGTTAAGGAGCGCTGAGCAGCTAGACTCCTGGAGGGGCCTTTCTGCTTTAAAACCCACTTTGCCAATAATTCTAGGACACCAAAATTATGTTTAACACACAATTTCGCTAACTTCTAAGAAACAAATGACAAGTGGATTTTAATGTACTTCTTAAACATACAGCAATGTCTCAAAATAATCATGGAAATACTCTCTGACTGGACTGTCACTTGCTTGAAATGAAACTACAACCGAAGGAAAACTATTTCCACACTCTGAGAAGATTAAAGAGTTAATCCACAGGGGAAAAAACAGATGAAAGACAGTTCATAAATGCCCGGTTCAGAGGAAATACTAAAATACCAGCCAATTTGCTGCTTAGGATCAAAACTGCTCCAATCATCTGAAGTCTATATTGCCTTTTACAGATATGCATCTTGCTTCCTCATCTGGATAATACCAGACCACGAATGATATGGCCAGAAAATAATGATTCCTAAGTCACGAGTCTCACAGGCATGCAGTGTGTCTTAGGGAAGAAAACCCAGAATAAATATTGCATTGTTTGGAAGAAAAATCGATGAGAACCGAAGAGCAGATTATGGTGTTAGCCTCCCGGGAAAGGTCTGTCTTCACGGCTTCACTGAAAGCCCTGGTACACGTTCACTACCCCAGAACCACTCATCAGAATAGCAGGCAGTTAGCAAGTCAGACAGCAGGAGGGCAAGCAGCCACGATAATGAAATATAAACCTGAAATCCGGCGCTATTCTAATAAGCTTGTTCCACCACACCTTTTACCCTTACGGGCTGGTGAGTTTTTGTCAACTTTACACAAACTCTAGTCACCTGGGAAGAAAGAACCTCAACAGAGGGGCTGCCTCCGTCAGACTGGCCTGTGGGCGTGTCTGTAGGCATTTTCTTGACCAATGATAGACGTGGGCGGGCCCAGCACTCTGATTGGAGCTACCTCCCCCCTGGGTTATATAGGAAAACGCTGTTCCTCCATGGTTCACGCTTGAGCTCCTGCCCTGACTTTCCTCAATGACAGACTGTGATCAGGATGTGTAAGGTCAAATAAACCTTTTCCTCCCCCAAGCTATTTTTGGTCCTTGTGCTTATCACAGCAATAGAGAGGAAAGTTGGACAGTTATGAACCCTTATCGGAAGAAAAAGAGTTAACCCACATTTTATAAATGAAAGGATATCATTGACTTTCAACTCCCAACTATCTCTTTGGTCTCGTCTCTTTCCTCTCTAGTATTTCCAAAACTAAAGATCCCAGGAGACAAAGGAGGTTGGTGTAAGTGGATCTCTTGAGTTCAAGGCTGGCTTGGTCTACGAAGCCAGTCCCAAACTAACCAGTGCAACACAGTGAGTCCCGGTCTCAAATAAATAAACAAACAAAGCAAGCTTCAGAAAGCTACAAGCACAGCAAACTAAACACGAATTTGAGCAGGGCGCAGTGGCACATGCCTTTAGGCCCAACACTCAGAGGCAGAAACAGTCTGATCTCTTTTGGGTTCAAAGCCAGCCTGGTCTACAGAGTGAGTTCAAAGACAGTCAGAGCTACACAGAGAAACCCTGTCTCAGGAGAAGGAAGGAAGGAAGGAAGGAAGGAAGGAAGGAAGGAAGGAAGGAAGGAAAGAAGGAAGATAGATAGGAAGGTAGGTAGGTCGGTTTGATATTAGACACTATTCCAAACTCACTGTCAAGGACATTAGAGCCCTGCCGAAGCCAAGCAGGGGAATCTGAGTTGCCATACACAATTATATGAAAATATCAAGGGCCTTTCGGAATCTCCCTCGGTAAGCACTCCTTGGGGAATTCTGCAAGATAGGGTTTTGAAAAGGAGAAAGTAACAAATTCTTGTCAACATTCAGAGAAAGGAAGCAAAAAGGGCCACATCATTTCCTAATGTCTCAAATTCTTACATAAAGAACTTGAATTGTTTTGCTGATTTTACAGTTTCTAGTTAAGTGAACGGTCAATGCGGTGTAGGACAATTAAGAATAGAGGGAGTGCTGTGCTCCATTTTGTAAATGCCAGCTACCTAAGCCAGCCAGTCAACGGAACTGCTATGAAGTAGCGTTCTAACACGTATGTTCACATGGGCACGCGTGAACACTTATGCGCACAGGACCATGCACTTTAATGCTCAGTGCTCGGTATATTCTCTATCTTAGGGTACGTTTGTCCGCAGTTCATTCTGTGTCTGTGGGCAGTTGTACTTGATACTCCTTCGTGACACTTAATTAAAGCGGCCTCACTCGTAAACATACAAAACAACACACGTGGCTTTTTAAAGTTCCCACTAGCCACATCTCTATAGAGAAAAATCTAGATGAGGTTGAGTTTAATATTTTATTTAATTCACTGGCTTTCAAAAATATCTCAACGTGTAAACCAGACAAAATTACAGAGCTAAGCGATTCCATTTTTCCGACTGAAACTGTAAGCACAAGGCACGGGTTAACTGTAACACAAAATTTTCATCAGAGACAGTTTTATCGGTATTTAGATATCATGAACTTTACAGCTGGGAAGAAGTGAACGCACGTAACTGAGATACGCAAGCACACGTAAAAGTTTCTAGGAACCGGACCCAAGACCAGCTTTTAAATTTAAGTTTAAATTTGGGTCAGGGGCTGGGGATTTAGCTCAGTGGTAGAGCGCTTACCTAGGAAGCGCAAGGCCCTGGGTTCTGTCCCCAGCTCCGAAAAAAAGAACCAAAAAAAAAAATTTGGGTCAAAAATATAAGGAGGCGCTTGCTGTCAAGGCTTAAAACAGGACCTCAGATAAACCCCTGTCCTCTACATGGTAGGAAGGAGAAAAATGAGTCCTGCAGACTGCTTTCTGGTTGTCACAAAGGTGTGCAGTGTGTACGCGAGTGTACACACGCACAAACACACACATGCGCGCACTACAGGTAAGTGGAAAAATTAATTTAAACTTGAATTTCAGGTGTCCAACTGCCACGTGAAAGTGGACATCAGGGTTCTCTTCTGAATCCATATCCCTTCGCAATGAAAGACAACCTAAGGACGACTCATACAAAATACCCTCAGAAACTGAATAAAACCATTCTCCCTCAGTGAGAGACTTTCTGTTCAGCATCTTCTCCCCCAAAGGTCTATGCGTCTCAGGCACCTATTTTACCAACCTCTAAGTCCAGTAGGGATCCATCCCGTATACAGCCACCAAACCCAGACACTATGGAGGATGCCAAGAAGTGAATGCTGACAGGAGCCTGATACAGCTGTCCCCTGAGAGGCTCGGCCAGAGCCTAACAAATACAGGGGCGGATGCTGGAAGCCATCCATTGAACTGAGAATGGGGACCCCAATGGAGGAGTTAGAGAACGGACTGAAGGAGCTGAAGGGATTTGCGGTCCCATAGGAAGAACAACAATATCAACCAACCAGATCTCCCAGAGTTCCCAGGGACTAAACCACCAACCAAAGACTACACAGGGATGGACCTATGGCTCCAGCTGCATATGTAGCAGAGGATGGGCCTTGTCGGGCATCAGTGGGAGGAGAGGCCCTTGCCCTTGTTTCTGTGAAGGCTCGATGCCCCAGTGTAGGGGAATGCTAGAGCGGGGAGGTGGGAGTGGATGGGTGGGTGCGGGAGCACCCTCATAGAAGCAGGAGGAGAGGGGATGGGATATCGGGTTTCTGGTGGGGAAACCGGGAAAGGGGATAAAGTGTGAAATGTAAATAAAAATCCAACTAAAAGAAGAAGAATACAAGTACCTGGAGAGCTCTTACTTTCATGAAACACAGCCCATCCTCTTGTTATTCATTAAAGGAGAGAGATGGGTCAAATGCCTCTGTTAATTTTGTGTCCAGACACCACACTTGTATATATTTACTCCTGCCGATGATGAAGTTTGCCCCAACTGGGAAACAGGTTGGCTTGGAGGACACAAGAAAAGTTCAGTTCAGCCCCTCTCTTTGTGGACTGTCTCTCCTCCAGGATGTCGAGATAGGAATAGCCTGCCAAGGCTATTCAGCTGTAACCAACCTCGTACAGGATCAGGAAGAAGCGGAGGACCTTTTACGCTGAGTAAAACTTGGTGAGGCACAGTCTTGTCTCTCATCTGTACGGGCTTCAGGGGTAAGAACCTGGGCTGTAAATGTAAGCTTTCTGGGTTGGGACCCTGCTTCTGTCATAGGCTACCAGTTTAATTTTGAAAGGTTGACTTAATAATCTTCCCGCTCCAGTCAGTAAGGCAGACATAAAAAAAAACAACATTAAAGTCACAGATTATGAGGAATGAGGCTTTTTTTGCCTGATATAAAACACGTGAACGCTGTCTTGACTCTGACATATGGTATATGTGCAGCATTTATTACTGATTTCAGCTCAGAAATCAGAGTAGCAGACACAGGACAGAATTCCCATATGTGTGGTAGAAAGTGCCAGTGGTTTTCAACCTGTGGGTTGCAACCTCTCTGGGGGTCAAACAACCCTTTCACAGGCGTCGCCTAAGGAAATCACAGATGTTTAAATTATGATTCATAACAGGAACAAAATTACAGTTATGGAGTAGCCACGAAAATAATTTTATGGTTGGGGGTGTCACCATAACATGAACTGTATTAAAGTGTCACAAGCAGCATTAGAAAGACTGAGAACCAGCGGTGTGAGTACTTTATAAATATTATAATGGTATGTGAATAAAAGCTCTTTTTAGCCCATTATAATAAATTTAAAGGGTTCAGACAAGACAGCAATGTATTTAATGGGAAAAAAAATCCCAGTTTCAACAAACTGAACCTTTACAATGTTGGTCCCCAACGGCTCACACACCTGTTTTCCTAGCATGTGGAAGGCCAAATGACAGATGAACCTTCTCCTCAAAAAATCAGACCCACATCATTCTGTAATGTAAGGTAAGGTAAGGCAATGTAATGTAATGTAATGTAACATGAGATATTTATTGGTCATTACCACCTTAGGCCCAGTCAGTCACAACTCTGTTTGCTTCCATTGGAAGCAAGAAGAGGTTTAATAGAATGGTCAACAAATTCATCAATGACATTGTAGAAGTTGCACGCACATGAATCTCAAATCTTTATTAAAAGATGGTTTCTCACAAGCAAAATTTCCACTTTCAATATCATTCTGTATTTCAGGTCCTTCCCCTTCCCCCACCATTCATAATCAGAGGTCCTAATAAAACAGGCTCTTAATGGCCTTCCAGTCTTTGCCTTCCATTTACCTGGCCCTGGTGCACACGCTGATTCATATTTTAAGGCCCAAAGAAAGTTAGTAGGATGAATAGGAAAAACTATCTCATCTAGTAATGGAAAATATAGTCCAGGAAAAACAGAAAAGCGGAATCAAATTTTCAATGTTTTACAACAGGAGTGTGTAAAGAATCATAAAACTGTCATCTCTGTTCTGAGCTAATTGCATTATCTGCAAAATACAGGAATCAATATACCTTCCCATTTCTTTTTATTCCCTAAGACAATTAAAGACCCAGGACATGCAAACCTGGGCTTAATAAAGATTTGTCACTAAAATAACAATAGGAACGCTTACGTTATGTAACTTGTAGTAATTGTTCGACTAAGACGTTGACAACAGATGTTTACTAATTTATAGATTTCTCTGAAGACAGGCTACCTTTATAATCTTTAAATTGTAAATGAGTTAGCCGTATTTTATCAGAGCGATGGAAGCCATCGCTCCATTTTATCAGAGGATGAATGCTTCATTAATTTTTCAGTGTGATGATGCTGCACTTTTCCAAGAGCAACCGTCGGAGTTCTTGCGATGCATCAAAACAGCCAAATTACATCGAATATCCATGTCCCCGTCACTAACCACAACACTGTATGTAACCTAGCCAGCATTTCAAAACTCAACCCCAGGCGTGTGTGATGTCACTGTCAACATCCACGGTGCTTAACTAACCTCAGGTGGTTTCTCCCAGTCGCCCATCTAACTAACCCTCAGGCTTGCTGACGTTGCTTGCCTTCTCCGGACCTCCAGCGGGTGCAGAAGTCCCGCAACACACACCCTACCAGGTCACCTGAGAGGCCAGGTGTCGCGACGCGCGGCACCGTGGGGACCCGAGTGGGCGCGGGCCGCGCGTTTGTCACCGCGACGCTTTGTCTGCGGCTCCGAGCCCGGTGCGGCGGGGGCTGGGCCGGGGAAGGGCAGGGGACAGACACCTCGGGCCCACCTGCAGGGCGGCAGCCGCGGCGGCGACTCCTGGGGACACCGGGAGGCGCTCACCCGGAGGCCAAACGTGAGGCTCCGGTGCAGCGAGCGGCGCCCGATCCGCAGGAGTGTGGGGGTGCGGGGCGGCCGCTGCTGTTCCCGGAGAAGCCGCGATGCGACGCACCGGCCCCGGAGCGGGCAGCAGGAGAGCCCGCCCGCTCGCTCGCTCGCTCGCTCGCCTCAGCTTTCCTTCCCACCCGCAGCTCACCTGACAGCCACGCGCACCGAGCTCTCGTCCGCGGCGCCCAACATGCCTGCGGCCGCCCGGATCCCAGCACAGTGCCGAGTGTTCGGGGCAGGCGGCGGCGGTGGTGACGGCGGCGGCGGTGGCGGTGACGGTGGCGAGGGCTCACCGCCGTGCTCCAGCCATGTTGGGCGACTGAATGGAAAGGTGGCGGCGCGGAGGCGCGGGAGGGGGCGGTGACTCAGGGCGGCGCCGCCCCTTGCCCCCACTCGCCGGGCTCCGCGCTGCCCTGCGTCAGCCGTGGCCGGTCCGGTGCGCCCCGCCCCGGCGGCACCGCCAGGCGGGCGCGGCACCGCGCGGAGGCGAGCCGACCCCCTCCCCTTCCCATCCCCCGGAGGCGCGTCCCCGCAGCCACCTGCCCCTTCTGCAGCACGGACCTTGACCCCTTTCCAGACCCGGCTCTGCCCTCTGCCCGATCCCTTGGGACGTGGAACGTTTTACCCCCTCAGCCTCGTCAGTGCATTACAGTTCAGTCTTAGGAACATGCTAAGTGCCCCGGACCCTGGTACTGCCAAGCGTTTCCACAACTGCTTTCCATGGAGGCGTGCACCGTGGTAAATCCTTGCAAACGGATTTTCTTTCCCTGCTGGCCTTTCAAAAGCTCCTCCCGGGATCCCGGGATTCTGTCAACAGTGTTCCATTGTGCGTTCTGCACGTCATCTTTGTCCTTCCACATGCCTTTAGATAGCTCTGTGGAAACAGCCTTTGTTAGCTTTGCCACAGAGTATCTTTTGTGGACTGTTCCGTACATTTCTGTAAATAAACATGTGGGTTCACACAAAACAGTATAACAGATTAAATATCGCTATCCAAATAAAAGCACTGGCCCAAGCAGATAGAAGCTAAAATCACACACCTGTGTCGCCCTGATCAGAGAGTGTCCGAAGAGGCAGTGTATATTGGGTTAGGAAAAAAGTCTGAGCCTTCTATACCCATGGGAAGAAGGCCTGTGGTATTTATTCTTAGAGATATTCCTGCATGCTATTTCTTATCTTGCCACCTTTAAATCGTTACAGACAGCATAAGTGGAAGGTTAAAAACAAACAAGGTCGTAGCGTCCTTCTGCGTGCCAAACTGGTAGCAAAGCTGTCCTCCGCCTTCCCCCTGGAGAGCCTGGCCTAGCCTCGATATTTATCCGCCAACATAATGGAGCCACATCCGTCCTAACTTGATAGGTCCAGGCCTGGATGGATCTGGTTTGACCACCTTGTTTCTGAGATAAATGTGCGTCACAAAGGACAAGCACAACAGAACACACTTAGCAACAAAGCGACATAAATTATTACCTTTTCAAAGTCTTCCCTTTAAATAGCAACAGTACCCATGTGTGTCAAAAAGAGATGTCACAGGACGTGCTACAAGAACTGGGCAGGCAGCGTAAGGGGGTGGAGGACGCAAACTCCAGAGTATATAGACTAAAACCGAGAAGACGGGCCCTTCCTAAGGAAGTAGCTGTCCCCGTTCTGCCTGAACTGGATCTCCCGGCCTGTGCTGCTACGTTTCTGGTTCTGTTGCGCGTTTGCTGTTTCTCGGGTGAAAAGGCAAAAGAATCAAATCCTTGTGTGAAAACACCTTAGTCTTAAAGATTAACCACTAATTCAGCACAAAGTGGACACACCGTGCAAAACCAACCTCAGATTATGTCTGGCCAACTCTAGTCCCAAGCCACCAGACTGAAATGTGTGGCCGAATGGCATCAGTAACATCAGTGGCTCCAGGATTCCCATTGGACACGGTTGCAGTCAAAGGCCACATAAAACTTCAGAACCCTACATGCCGAAGGTTCTAAAATTGATGGTTCATTTCGAATAATATTTGAAAATTCTTTATACGTATTATTTTCTTGTCCTTCCAATTAATAAACTCACATTAAAGAAAATCCCAAAGACAGAGCTTTTTGCCATGCAAGGGTTCATATCCTGTCCCGAACATATATTTACTGAATGCTTAAGAAGATGACTGCTATGTGCAAAAAGGGCTGGACACTAGGGATGTGGAGAATAAGCCAATGCCACGGCTACGAAGAATTTTTTTTTAAGATTTATTTATTTATTATATGTGAGTCCACTGTAGCTGTCTTCAGACATACCAGAAGAGGGCATCAGATCTCATATCAGATGGTTGTGAGCCACCATGTGGTTGCTGGAATTTGAACTCAGGACCTCTGGAAGAGCAGTCAGTGCTATTAACCACTGAGCCACCTTTCCAGCCAGGGCTACAAAGAATTAACTGTTTAGTTCTGGTGTTTGAAAGTCTGTATGTACATTAGAAATTACGATAGGCCTATAACAAGTGCTACAGAGAACGGTAAATTCTACAATTATTAAAAAGCCCAGGATGGGATCCCAGAGTCCCCTCTTGCCTCCACACTAACAGAATGACATAAGCCATTCCTGCCATCCCCAGATCTGAAACTTTCCACTGGTCACCTCACATGAAGAGCCTAAATTCTTCTAGACTTGGGCCCTTCACACTCTGGCCTCATCTTAGCTCTGCTCCTTAACCACTGCTTTCTGGTATTGTGGGTCTTCTGGTTCCCGGACACCATACCTTTGTTTGCCTTCTGGGAGTCTTTAGAGTAACGATTCCCTTTACCCAGAATGCTCTTTCCCTAAGTTTGTTCATGGCCTCATTTTGGTTTTTTGTTTGTTTGTTTGTTTGTTTGCTTGTTTTGGTTTTTTTTTTTGTTTTGTTGGTTGGTTGGTTTTTTGTTTGTTGTTTTTTGTTTTTTGGGTTTTTTTTTTAATATTTCAGGATCAGTTTAAGTGTAGTTTCCCCAAAGGCCAATTTATAGATTTGCACTACTCATGCAAAACCATAATCTATACATGATAATAGTGTTAGAGATGTGAATAAAATGTCGTTGAATATAAATATGAGGCTTTTCCCCTCTAAGGACTCCTTAGTTACCACGTTCTGTTTATAAAGAAACATGGTCCCCCTATACAGTAAGATTTCTAGATTATTTCCATGAAGTTTGCTCTCCGTCCTCACATCCTGCCATGCCAATTCAAATGGGAATGCAAAAAGCATTTGATGCGTGTGAAGTCATAAAAACTATACAATTCCTATTCATAAATTCACTCACAAATATGCGTTTCATTCATTCTAAAGTGAATGGTAGGAACACTGGACAAAAGTAACTCAGAAATCATGAAACCAACTTGGGGTTGGGGAGCTCCATCCCAGAAAACAAACCCAGGTCTTGGTACCTAGTACGTGCTGGGCTTGGTACATGGTGCGTGCTCTACAACTGAGGTCTTGCACTTAGTACATCTCCATTCTACTAAGTCAGGCTTGGGATGAACCAGCCTGCCTCCAACTTGGGCTTGAAAGGCATCTTATGGTAAAGACAGACTAGGCTCGATCCTGTCTATGATTCAATCTGTTTCTCAAGGATTAGCCTATGCTCCACCTGTGACCGTAACTTCAAATGGTTCTGAACTGCCTGTTCCAGGAAATGACAACCACCTCTTTGTTTCAGAAAGTTGGCTTCACTGTCACCATCTTGCCACCCTACCTTAGTTTCAAAAGGACTACCTGCTGTCATGACTACCTTGTGATCATCTTGCACCCACATCTTTGTTTCGGGAGGTCCTTATGACTAACTTGTTATGTTTTTGTTGGTTTCCTGCAACCCCACCTGCTTTGGCCACTAAATGGCCCACTTGGAAATCTCCTCCACCTGAGCTATGAAAACCTCACCTTGCTCACATCCAATGCTGACCTCTTGAACCCCACCTTAGAGGGAGGCAGTCCCTGCACAAGATTCAAAAGGCTTGCTTTAATCAGTTTGTCCATGATGAGTTGGGTCTGTGGTCTTTCCTCTCTCATCTTCGGGATTAACACTTGTAAACAGGAAATGAAGAAACTGTAGTCAAAGAGCTTGTACAATTCTCCCCAGTACCTAGGCCAGGAGGCTCACAACTGTAATTCCAGTCCCAGGGGACCTGACACTGTCCATTCAACTCTGAGGACACCGGCACTCAGAAGCACTCATACCTACCCCGGACCCACGTATACATATGTTAAAATGAACAACGGAAGGATTGTGAAGGGAAGCTATTTTTTCACTCCCTTTCACTTAGCATTGTCAGAGCCTGTGGTTGGCTCCCCGGGTAAGAAAGTGTGTTAAGTCTGGGTTCTTTGGTGTCAGTGTTTGTGTTGATGTTGTTTTGGAATGTCAAATTCTTCCTCAACTTGACAGGTGTCTACCTCCTACACTCCCTGACAGTGACCCTCACTGAACTCTCCAGGGGAGCTCTGTTACCTGCAGAATTCCAGGCTTGGGGGAGATTAGGAAATGCTACCTACGAACAGAGCCACAAGAAACAGAGGACATGCGTGCTATGTATTCATAATTACGCTGCTTACCTGCCAGTGCCTTATCAGGCCTCGTTTAACAAAACACAGGCGTAAAGACAAAATTAAGAATCACAAGACAAAGGACCCTTACTAAGGATAAACCTAGAACCCTTTCTAAGGATGGGACTCCCTCTGTGTGAGGGGGTTGGTGCTGAACCCCTGTGTGCGCAATGGTTTGTGTCTTGTCAGTCATTATCACTGGGTGACATTCTGCTGCTTTTGTTGGTCTTTGCCTCCTTCCCCCCATCTCTGATGTTTGATTCAACAGAGTAGCGATGGTTTCTGTTTTACTTATCAGTCTTTCTGTGGATATTTCTATAGATCCTCCAGCTATGGATAAATGTGACATCATAGGTATGGCTTAATATTAGCTGCGTGATTATGTAGCTTTGGGACAAGATAGGCAAGCCTTCTACATCTCAGCTTCCTGTGTAGAAGTGAGTTTCCTTCTAGAGGAGCTATTTTGGTGACTGAAAGAGCCGCTCTAACTTTGCTAGCTCCCTATTGGCGCCTAACAGGCTGCTAGCTAACTTTATTTTGGGTGTCTTTTCAAACACAGGACTTTGTAACTTAGCGATAACAAATGCATTTCTTGCAGTTCCAGAAGTCCAGACATCCAAACAACACAAGGTGTTGTTGGCCTTTGAGCAGTTCTACGGTCACGTTAGAGAAGGCGCACCTGTCTATCAGAGGGAGAACCTTCCAGTGCACCGTGTACAGACAGCCGCAGAGAAGCCACAGCACGCACTGGAGCAGCCTCCCGAGATTTCTTCCTCTAGGCCATCTCCTCTGTTTTTCTGGTTTCCACATTCTAATCACTCATTAAAAGTTATTCAACTCTTCCTTTTTGCTGCAAGCAAAAAGATTTTTTTTTTCCCTTTTAGCTTCTGATTATCACTCCTTGTGCAAACAACTGGTTTTGAGAAGCATGTTTAGACAACTGTATCTGCCCAGAAACATTTTGGGTTAAAAAAAAAAAAAAAAAAAAACTTTAGCAAGCTAATACTTAATACTGCAACAACAAATATGCTATTCCTGAATGGTTCTCTTGATGCCCCTCACCCCCAGACCCCGTCTGTAACTCCGTGTACTGTGCTAAGTACATGCATTAATTTTCTCGATGACTCTAAAAAGTACACATAAACATAAAACTATTATACCTGCATTACATATGTGCAGGAAATGAAGGCTTTCCCACGATTTTTCTATTTATATAAAAATCATTATCTATATTTCATGTTCAACTGAACACAGAAGCAAGACTTGAATCAGTCCTCGATTACTCTGCCCCCTCCCCTTGAACCACATCCGGGACTTTTCCTTCTGACCTCTCTGTACTGTGTTTTCCTTTTGTCTTTGTTGTGGTAATGATCATGTTCTAACTCTTCAACTAGATTAGCAATTTATAAAGGGCGGAACTCCTCGTAGAGTACCCGAGAGGGCAGCCTGTACTTATCGGTTGAATAAGTAAATCGGCGGTTTCCAGAAGAAGGGCGTACTAGGCTTTGATGTCAACACGGAACACGTTTTCATAGTAAATAAGCAGTTGCCTCCCGGTTGTAGTTCTCAGAAGGCTTGTTTCCAGACCACAGTGTCTGAAAGGGGGAGCGTTCCCACCCTCAGGAAGGAAACCAGGGTACCTGACATTCTCTAAACCAGCACGTTTTAGAGATCAAAACCATCTTGTATTCCAATCCACCTCCGTTCATTTTACAGTTAAGGGGAGAACTGAGGGCCATCACCATTGCTACCCCGCAACTTCCCCCACAATCCTCACCTCACAGGTATTATGCAATAAATTACTGGTAGACTCCGACAAATTAACACAACTGCTGACACAACTGCCTCCTCCGGGGCTCTTAATTCTCCAACATTAGCTTCACTACGCCCATTTTTTTTCCTTTGGGGTTTAGAAAATCATATCCTACGTATGCTGTTTGCTGTTTATGAACATTGTATGCTGGAAATTAAGAGAAGGGTCAGATTAAATTCTTGAAGGAGTCATTCATTTTATAGACAAGCAATTGTTAACATGTTTTTGCTAGCTAAGTTTTGTGGTTTTGAGACAAGGTCTGGGATAGACAGACCAGTCTGGCTTCAGACTCCCTAAATAGGTAAAATCACTTTGAACTCTGCATCTTCCCACTTCCACACCCTGCCCAATCGTGCTCGTTTACTTTTACTGAATCTTAACATTACTGAAATAAATCAACATTTTATCTATATACCATGAGCACATTTTCTCATCTCTATTTTTAACATTAATGGGAATTTTCTCCTTTTCCTTCTCATCTATTTATCTTGAAAGACGTCTGTACATCACTTCTGCTAAAGAGCTGAAGTTACTCGTCTAAGGGAAAAAGATGGTTAGTAACTAATCTTTAATTGAAAGCCAAAAAAAAAAAAGATAAAATTTAGATAATTTCTAAATTGAAAATGATACCTAAGATACCCACATCTAAGGGAAATTTAAAGAACAAAACCCCCTGTAAGCGTTTGGTACTTTTGTCGAGTTTCCAGCCTGTGTGTGTTGCAGACAGCTTGATTACCCCAAAGCACTGGCCCAGTTAATTGCATTCAAATGCAAATTATAGCTATTGAGTCACGCTGGCTTAGAGCCAAGTTCTTAAGAGGCATGCTTCCCCCTCCCCCCCTTTTCTCTCCCTCACTAACCCTGCAGGACCAAACTTGACTGGCAGCTGGAGACAGTCATTCATTACAACTTGGTTCTCTGTGGGTTTGGAGGAGGAGGGATGTTTGCTTGTTGGGGGTTGGGGCGTGGGGAGGAGTAATAATATAGAACTCCATTGCCAAAGGATAATTTTATCTGTTTTTAATTTAAAAAAAAAAAAACGTCCAGTACCTCCTCTTATTTATGCACCAACATTATTCTCCCGTTGTGTTGATTTTTCTTCTGAACTTACGTACTTCCTAACTGCTTCTGGAAAAAAGCTGGCCTGCTTCAAGGTCCGCTGCTGTAGAGAACCCCAGTTTTCACACTGTACCTATCCCTGAGTCATTCCCCTTTATAAAGCAATGGGTTTTAACTGAGATATTCTGTTTTGAGAATAAGAGCCAAGGTGGAATGACGCTGCATCATGTTCGTACAAGCAAACATCAACCCTCTGCCAGCACATCACTAGGCACACACTGGTCTTTTATCTGCACTAATAAATAATATCAGTGGGCCTATCAAAATGCAGCAGCTACCTTGACCCTTGATCTTATCGATTATGCAGATTTACCCCCCTTCACCTGGGACTATGAGGCAGACAGAGTGACCGTCACCTGTCATTTATCCAGGAAAATTGTCAAAGGGTAGGTCTATCCCAAGGGCACATGACACACAGCTCGCTTTGAAGTGATACTTAAAACTGCTTGTCACCTGGCCCTTCAGGTGACAATTTCTTATCTGGCCTCCACAGAGACTTTCCTGACATCTGTGTCAGCTCTGTACCTTCAGCATACGAATACCAGTCCGATGGAGTCCCTAGCCCTTCAACCCCTCCTTGGCCTTTTATATACATTTGCCCGTAGGTAAGTGTGATGTGTGATAAAATGATTGGAGATGATAATTAAGAAGAGAGAGAAACAAAAGGTGTCAAGATCACCTTATGCCCTACTCTAAGTTATTCTATAGTATGACAAGGAAAGAAAGGGGAGGGAGGGAAGGAAGGAGGGTGGGAAGAGTGGGTTTCAGGCTGGACCTTGCCCTGAGACACTCCATTTTTAAAACATCGGTTTACTCCACTTTGCATACCGGGATGGACTAGCGAACTGCATGCACCATCTGTCTGGCACCAAGCAAACAGCACAGATGAAGTGAAGGGCTTGTTCTGTGGCGTAGGAAGGAAAGCATGAGGGTGTACTGAGACGGTATTCCTTGGAGTAGAAAGGAAGCTACCATATTAAGTCTTCAAGGTGAACTGAGATTGTAGGGGCTCAAGAGAGTCCTAAATCATATCAGGGAACCAGGCCAGCATCTTATCCAACTGAGGAAAGAGTGTAACTCCTTCACCCAGCCCCCGGAAGAGCTGGCTATCTAGCCTCGCCCTACTCATTGGTCATCCCATACCCAATGTGAGTCAAGGACCAACAGGCAGAGAATTCCTTAACGTCCTCGAGGCCTTGGCTAGACTTGGGATCCTATCTGTTGACCGAGCGTTCTCCATTCTTGTCTGCCTGCTTCATCATCCTTTTGGACCTGAACCCACAATTTCTCCCCTGACCTGGTACAGCCTTTGATATCTCAGCTGCTCTCAACTCGGCAGCCTCACTTAAAATCTCCTCTCTCTCTCTCTCTCTCTCTCTCTCCCTGTGTCTGTGTGTCTGTGAGTACGTATATATTATGTATCTGTGTATGTGCTGTGAGTGTGTGTATGTGTGTATCTGTGTGTGTGTGTGTGTGTGTGCGCGCACTGTGGGTGTCTATGTGTACATCTCTGTGTGTCTATGTGTATGTATCTGTATGTGTGAGACTCTGTGTGTGAGTCTATGTGTATATCTTTGTTTTTGTCTCTGTATATCTGTGTGTATGTATTGTGCGTATGTCTGTATGTGTTTGTGTCTGTGTGTGTATGTGTGTATGTGTGTCTGTGTGTATATCTGTGTGTGTGTGCCTATGTGTAGAAAGAGATTTGTGCTTTCACTTAGCAACATCTATCATGGATATTTTTTTCTGCTGGTCACAATTTTGTAATTATTCCAAATACTAAATTTTCTTCTTCCTTTTTTATTCCTTATTTTTGTTGTTTTTACTAGTCGTAGCATGTCTTGACACATTACAACTCCTGCCCTCCTTACTTTCCACTTTGGACTCCAATCTTAAGATACAAGCAAATGCTAGAAGACAGGTCTCGGGTCCTGTGTATGAGGCTCCTGCTTCTGTCTTCAGAGAGTGGTGCTTTCCCAAATGTCTGTTCCCCAGAAAGTTCATGTGTTGAGTCATAGATGCCCAAGGTGGGAAATGATAGAAGTTAAATCTATGATGGCAGGACCCTTATGACGGAACTAATGCCTTTGTAAAAGATGTACCAGAAAGCACTGTCCCCTCCTCCCCTCCCAACAGATGCAGGGATACGAGGACAGAGCCAGAAGCCAGACAGGAAGAAACCCTCACGGTAGATGTACTGGCCGGTTTTGTGCGTCAACTTGACACAGCTGGAGTTACCACAGAGAAAGGAGCCTCCCTTGAGGAAATGCCTCCATGAGACCCAGCTGTAAGCCATTTTCTCAACTAGTGATCAAGTGGGAAGGACCCAGCCCATTGTGGGTGGTGCCATCCCCGGGCTGGTGGTCTTGGGTTCTATAAGAGAGCAAGCTGAGCAAGCCAGGGGAAGCAAGTCAGTAATTATCATCCCTCCATGACCTCTGCATCAGCTCCTGCTTCCTGACCTGCTTGAGTCCCAGTCCTGACTTCCTTTGGTGATGAACAGCAATGTGGAAGTGTAAGCTGAATAAACCCTTTCCTCCCCAGCTTGCTTCTTGTTTTGTACAGGAATAGAAATCCTGACCTAGACAGTAGCCAAATAGGAAAGCATGTTGATCTCAGAATTCCCAGCCTTAAGAATGTGAGAAATAGGGACTGGAGAGGTGGCTCAACGGTTAAGAGCACTGGCTGCTCTTCCAGGGGACCAGGGTTCGAGTCCCAGCTGCCACATAGCAGCTTACAGCTGTCTAAAATTCCAGTTCCATAGGATCTGGCACCCTCACACATACATACTTATATACATACAGATGTACGTACATACATACATACATATGTACATACACACATACATACATACATGCATGCATATATACATGCAAGCAAAGCCATCACTGCATATAGAAGAATGTGAGAAATAGATTGTTACCTTAGCCATAGAATTTATGCTATTCATTACAATAATCAGAGCAAGTCAGAATATGCCAGAATATGTAAGGAGAGAAACTGCAGTTCAAACTGAAGGTGATGGAGAAAGAATGACATAACGGAAGATTGTCAGAATAACAGAAAATTGTCGGCTATCTTGGATTTGATAAGATGGGGTGATATGGCTATTAGACCACAATTATACATTGTCCTTTAAGAAGAAAAGATGTTCATATGCAGCCACCAAACCCAGTCACTATCGCTGATGCCAAGACGTGCTTGCTGACAAGAGCCAGATATGGGTGTCTCCTGAGAGGCTCTGCCAGAGCCCTACTGGTACAGATGAGGATGCTTGCAGCTAACCATCGGACTAAGCACAGGGACTCCAATGGTGGAGTTAGAGAAAAGACTGAAGGAGCTGAAGGGGTTTGCAACAACAATATCAACCAACCAAACTCCACCAGAGCTCCCAGGGACTAAACCACCAACCAATGAGTACACATGGAGGGACCCATGACTCCAGTCACATATGTAGCAGAGGATGGCATTGTCCAGCATCCATTGGAGGAAAAGCCCTTGGTCCTGTGAAGGCTCATTTCCCCAGTGTAGGGTAATGCCAGGGCATTGAGATTGAAGTGGGTGGGTAGTAGTAGAAACATCCTCATAGAAGCAGGGGGACGGGGGAAGGGGTACGGGAGAGGGGGGGGAAGGGGATAACATTTGGAATGTAAATACATAAAATATCCAAGAAAAATAAAATTAAAAAAGAATTTTAAAAAAGAAAAGATGTTTCTAAAAAGCTTCAAAGATCAGTAGCAGACACTGCCTCAATATAAACAGGTCATATAAGACTGAAACCCTACAGATGGACCTCACCTAGAACTTTACTTGCCCTATCTAGGGGCCCGAGTGTGAAGCATCAGACAAAAGGGTGGTAGTTCTCAAGCCTATGGAGTCTAATGGAGCTCCTCTGGGAATGCTGTAGGCGTGTTTCGGGATCCATCAGTCTTCCCTCTCGACTTCTTGCTTGAAAATGGGGGTAGGCCTCCTTTTGTTCCCATCCTGCTGTTTTGGAAGCTCGTAACTTTTCTTATCTCACAGGCCGTTGGTAACAACAACATGCGGACAAAATCCCAAGCATTGGCAGAGACTTGATCCTCTCGTAGACTTTCCGCAGCGTGCCAAGCGTTCACACAGTGTTTTAGGTAAAACTTATTCTTCGCCTATATATTTTTTGGGCTTCTTTTATTTTCTCCACAAGGCCCACATCTTCCCAGACTCATTACCCCCTTTCCATACCCACCCTACTTTGTGTCCTTTTTTTTTTTTAACCCATGAAGACACAATTCTTGAATGTGTGGTGTTCTACTGGACTGATGTCAACTTGTGAGGGCTCTCCTGAATCCTGGCAGCTAACAATTGCCAATTGTTCCCCAGCCAGAAGTAGGATTTCATGTCTAACTCCCTCTCTGTGCTAGGATATGGTCTGGCATAGGCTTGCACAGGCTTAGCGCGTGCTGTAACCACTGCATGAAGTTGCTCTGCTGTATCCAGAAAACACTGCTTGTTTGTGTAGTCTTCTGTCACCTCTAAATTTTACAACCTTTTCATCACCTCCCCAATAAAGATCCCTGAATCATGTGGAGGTGGAGATGATATATACGTGTTCCGTCTGTGTCTGGGAATTCTCTAGTCTCTCATTCTCTGTACCTTGGTCAGTTGTGGCTCTCCATTTTGATCATAATCTACTGCAACTCTCAAATGAGAGTTGAGAGATACGTTGATCTACGGGCATAGTGATGCCATTAGAAGTTGTAATAATGCTAGGCTCTTTTAGCAAAATAACAGTGGTAGACCCTACCATAGGCCCTGTCTAGCCACAGGTTCTCAGCCTGATAACGGTACCAGCTATGGGTTTCATGTTATGGAGTAAGCCTAAATCCAAGCAGAATGTGATTGGTGACTCTAGTGATGTCTGTACCACTACTATACCAACGCGTTAGTCTTTCTAAGCCAATCACTACTGTGGCACTCAGGGTGCTCAGCACAGTACGATTAATGATTACTCCCCAGCCTCTAAGTAGATGCAGGCTGATGTCATTATGCAGGTGAAGGCAGACACAAGATAAAACGAGGCCTGTCATTGGACAAGAAGGGAGGGAGGTGGGAACAGAGATTTTAGAAAGAGAGGGAGAAGCAGAAGAAAGGAGAGGCAACATGGAGGCAGATGTAAAGGATCCTCGCCATGCATCTCTACATAGATACAGGTTGTTATGAATGTTTCTTAAGGGATGGATTTCTATAGGTCAGTTTATCTTATCTAGGTAAGTGGTTTATAGCGTAATCATTTGGTTGTGAGTTTATTGTGGGGATGTATCGTAGATTGAGAATTTTACTATAAATCTGATGGTTGGGTTGCAGTTTGTTGAGTCTTGATTTTGACCAGGCAGTTGGAACCGGAGAGTTTGAGGCTAGTAGAGAGCCACCGGGAGAGATACTAGCCAGAGATAAATTATGGTTAGTTCTAGATGGCCCTCCGGTGTGGAAACCGGCAAGGGGCCACGCTGGGCTTGCAGACCGCTTGGGTCTGAGAGTACTTGGGGGCAGTGTGGGGCCACTGAGATAAAGACACCCCACAGTGCCATGTGGCCCTATGGGTGTTAGTGCAGGTTCCCTATTTTTTAATATTTATCCAAACAAGTAGGAGCAACTCAATAAACAATGAGGAGAGCTCCGTGGTCAACAACTCCAAAAGAAGTAACCTGTTCCTGACACTCGCTGGACCTTTTATTTATCAGCTCTTAATTACCCTGTCATGGGATAACTCCATTTTAATGTAGTGTGCACTTCAGGGGTGGGGTCCCACAAGAACTTCTTGAAAGGTCTTTAATATTAGTTATTCCTCCTCATACTCCCTCCTCTAACTTATCCTCTACCCCCACCCACCATAATTTAACGACTTTTTCCATCATTCCACGTTACCCCTTTATACTGGCGCATTCTGTCCCTCTTCTTTTGAAAGCCCTTCCTCATAGCCCCTTAATAATCTCCTGTCCTCTATAGGCATTTCAGAAGAAATAAACGTGTGCCAAAACTCTAAGAGGGCATCCGCAAGTGAGAGGAAAAACTCGGCATTTGTCCTTGTGGGTCTGGGTTACCTTACTCAGAATGATGGTTTCTAGCGCCATCCAATTAACCTGCAAATTTTATCATTTTACTTTTCTTAAAACAGCAGACTAATATTTCACTGTGAACGTATGACGGATTTTTATTATCTGTTTATCAGTTGTATTTATCATGGAGTCATTGGGTATAGGTGGATCACATGGTAGGCTGGTTTTTTTTTTTTTTAAGCTTCGTGAAGAACCTCCACACTGATTTCCACAGTGGGTGCACTGGTTAGCACCCTGACCAGCAGAAAATGAAAGTTTCCTTTCCCCTCCATCCACACCAGCACTTGTTTTGTTTCGTCTTTTTTTTTCTGACCGTTCCCATGCAAACTGGGAGGAGATGGAGTCTTGACATGCCTTTAATTTGCATTCCCCTGCTGGCTAAGGATGCTGCACAGTCTTTAAAGATACTTTTCGGCCATTTGGGTTTCGTTTTCCTCCCTGGATTTTTGTTTGAATTCTTGAGTTTTCCGTTTCCAGCTTTGTATCATATTGGCTTTTTCCTTCAGAGATTCTATCTCTAGTAAATTCTGTACTCATGGCTTGAATTGCTTTTGCTATTTTGCTCAACTGTCTCTTGGTGGTTTCGCATTCTTCGTTCCAGTGTTTACTCATAACCCACTTTGAGTTTTCCTTGATCATGATTTTTATTGTTATTTTTTAATCATTATCTTCTTAGAATGGTCATTGAGAACTCTGTTGCCTATTGTCTCAATGCATAGGTGAGTGACCAGCTCTGTGGCACTGAGGGCTCAGCCGTTGAGCAGTTCAGTGTTAATGAGGTTTCAGGAGTAGAATAAGCTCAGCTCAAGGTCAGTAAGGTTGCTATGGGAGGGAGCAGAGCTTTCAGAGCATTAAAGGATTCTCGTAGCCAGTCTTCAGGAGTCTCTGGGAGGTGTTCAGAATGTTTCCTCAGGCAACGGATGTTCGTGGAGTTGGTGATATGAGTCTAGGATGCCTACACGAAGAGCAGAGTTGAGACTTAGTCATGGTTTCTATTCCTGCACAAAACACCATGACCAAGAAGCAAGTTGTGGAGGAGAGGGTTTATTCAGCTTACACTTCCACACTGCTGCTCATCACCAAAGGAAGTCAGGACTGGAACTCACACAGGGCAGGAACTCGGAGGCAGGAGCTGAGGCAGAGGCGATGAAGGGGTGCTGCTTACTGGATTACTTTCCCTGGTTTGCTCAACTTGCTTTCTTATAGAACCCAGGACCAACCAGCCCAGGGACGGCACCACCCACAATGGGCTGGGCCCTTCTCCCCTTAATCACTAATTGAGAAAATGCCTTACAGCTGGGTCTCATGGAGGCATTTCGTCTCCAGCATTTATCAAGTTGACACGCAAAACCAGCCAGTACAGGATGGTAAAGTTAGGCAAGGATACAGTGGTCCTCTGACAACTGGCAGGGTAGGGTGAGTTGCAGGTATGAGTCTAATACTCCTCCCTGGATACAAATTACCCTAAGATCCTGGAGATGGATAGATTTGGCAGCACAAATTTAGTGTCTGCTGAGAAAAGGGCCAAGTGTGCAAGTGGGGTGGATTGGGTTAGCAGTACAAGTTGGGCTCGCTCCCTACCAGAAGAATGTAGGAAGGCAGGAGCTGGACATATGTTTCTCAAGAAGGTTACAGGGTTGGGTGGGGTAGTCAAGGTGTGTGTAGTGCTCATTCCTGAAGAGATGTGAACTGTGGGTCAAAGGCATGCTTGGGGAAAAAAGAAAGAGTATGCTTGGAGTTGGTGGCCCTCATGGGCACAGTTCACTAAGGAATCTTCACAATAATCTTAAAGCTAGGTGATATCCGTATATTACAGTTGAAACAGAGGAAAACAGGCTTTAATGATTTATAAAAGGCCCCACAGCTGGTGAATCCAGACAAGTTAGCAATAAAATAAGACTAACAAAATATTCAAATAAGCACAAAAAGATAATCTTGAGTACTTTGGAAATAAGAGGTGCATTGAAACATGACATTTACTAATCACTATTCTGAGTGTACCAAGACACTCTATTTCTCTCAATCCCAGAAACTTGTTGTCATAATAGCCCTCCTTTGTCCATCAGAGACATACTTCAAGATCCTCCTTGGAAACTTACTATGACACATGGTCTAACTCTTTTACATAATGTTTTCCTATGCAGATACACCTTTGATAGAGGTTACATTGTAAATTAGGCACAATAAGAGGTGTTAGACTCTCCTTTCTTTCTCCCCAAATATGTGTTATTTATACATATGTGTGTGCATGTGTGTATTAATATGTGTATCAAGAACACCTGTTATGGGACTGGAGAGATGGCTCAGGGGTTAAGAGCACTTGCTCTTCTTCTAGAGGACCAGGGTTCAATTCCTAATGCACACATAGCAGCTCATAACTGTAACTCCTGTTTTAGGGGATCTGATGCCTTCTTCTGACCTTCACAGACATCAGACATACCTGTAGCACACAGACCACGCATGCACACACAGATTATAAAAATACCTTGTTGTACTATATCTGTCCTTTTTGTATTCACACTGAGATGAGGAACTATCATGAACTTTAAAGACAGAATCCCAAAATTCTTGCAAACTGAATCCAAGAACACATCAAAAAGATCACTCACCATGACCAAGTAGACTTAGAACCCAGAAAAATTAGAGAGGGCGTTTAGAAGGCTCCAGCAGTTAAAGCACTCTGTCCTCTTGCAAGACCTGAATACAGTTCCGTGTACCCATGCCTGGTGGCTCACAAAGGCCTGTAAGTCCAGCTCCAGGGCGTCTTATCCCCATCCCTCTTCAGGCACCCTACTCACTCACTTGGCATACTCTCACTGATCATTTGAAATTGAGGCGTTTGTGTTGAATTTACTTTGTTTTTTCCTTTTGAATTCTGGCAACCTCCCTTTTCCTTCTTGTCTCAACATTCTTTCTGTGCTTTGAATTATGAGGAGTCTGGTATTATTGGTTGCTTTTTGAACTAATTTAATTATAAGGTCCCTGCGCACAATGCTCTGGAGATTTAATTATATGCACGCTCCCTAGAGCTGTGCCTTGGACAGAAACCATTGATGATGTATTATTGAATACAACTGATCGAATTATGATTTCGTTCTTTCCCACTAAGGTTGTCTAAATACCTTTAACTTAAAAGTCAGCAGCAAAATTGCTTTGTCTCCTACTTCTGATAAAACAAAGCAAAATGGAGTTCAAAAATAAAAATGTCAATCCATTTCTTACCATTCCACTACATTTTAGACATTCTTTAATTTAAATTCTCCTTCAGTTGCTTCCTGCGAGCCTGACAGATAACAGACATGTGAGCCTTTGTTCTTGGAGAGAACACTTTCATTCAGTCCAGGACCCATAAAGTTTCCCAGGCTCTGGTAAAAAGGGGCGTTGCCCAACCCTGAGTGGCACCTGAATGCTTGTCATTCACAACAAAAGAGTTTCAGTGTCTTCAGGCAGATTAAGCAGAGCCTTTTCAGAAGCCAGCAGGGGCAGCTGAGGCCTCCAGTTCAGTCAGTGTAAGACATCAGCAGAGCTATGGACTCCTTGCTTTCTATGTCACCCCACATTGCAACCCTGAAGCAGCATCATCCGCCTTGCATTTGGATTCTTTGAATACTCTTGAAAAAAAATATGGTTTGCCTGTGCATGATTTTTTTTTTCCACGTGGAAAGGTTTAACAAGAGGACAAGGCAAGGAGAGACAAGAAGAGGAGAGGAGTAGAGGCCGGCCATGAGCACAGGGAGGGAAGGGGGGAGGAGAATGGGGAGAGAAGGGACAAAGGGGAAGACAGAAAGACAGCAGGAGCAAGAACAAGAGAGCAAGAGTGCCTGTGACTGATTAATAACGTTATTTCGAATTGCCTAGAAAGTTTGCACTCTCACGTTTTTTGCTTTTTGTTTTTCTTAGAAATTTTCTACGAAAATTAACTGACTAAAGCTATGTGGCAATGAGACTTCCAAATGAAAACGTAGGAAACTGTCTAAGAACTCAGTGACTAAGAACTCAACTCACTAAGAACACATGACTAAGAACTCAATTAATAAAACACTGCAAACTTCTTTTTGGGACGCACTGTAGGGTGGAAAGAGGAAGTTGACCTGAATATGTTCTAACACGATACGATGTATGTTTTCAGTTTACATTGGCATAGACAGAAATTGTACTATAAAGAGTGACAGCCAAGATCTGCATAAGCAGATAGGTGGGAACATCATCTGGGACTCTGGCTGGACTCAGCGTGTGCTTAAAGGGGGAGTGTTGGCTGAGAGGTATAAGATGTTGATGTTAGCTCATGGGTGCTGCTTGGACTGGAGAGGCTGGCAGAACACCACAGTTTCTCAGAGCCTTGAGATAGAAACCGAGATCAGAATCTAAGCCATCTAACCCAAACCTGGTTATGTCATACCCTAGCCCAAATGTCTTTTCTAATCACCACTAATGTCCGACATCTTAAAACAGACTTGTATGGTTCTCCATGTCATACATATACATCACCTTACCTTATTAATCCTCTAACTCCTAGAAAGGCTATTAATCCTCTAACTCCGGCTAGTCCGAACTTGCCTCTGCCCTGTTCAGGTTCTGTGCTCTTGTTTTTCTGCATCGTCCCCGGATGGCGTGCACTATTGGCGTCCTGCTTGCAGCCCAGAATGTGGAAGCTCTTACTCATCAGTTCCAACCTCAGTGGCTCTTCTAAGATTATGCTAGTCTCCACAAGAGGCCATCTCCTCCTCTATTATATTGCTGTGCACTGTGACGTGATTCTCGGTGATAGTCATGGCTTGTTCTCCTTCGACATGGAGAGTTATGCAAGCTCAAAGACCGTACGTGTAATCTACACTTGTATCTGTAGTTGGCTTTGAGTCCAAGTCGTGATAGGGAAAATTCCAAAATGTAGCTGTAGTTTATGATGGGTTGTCAAGATTACCTACTGAGCTTCAGGCTTATAAAGTTGGTTCATTTCTTCCAGAAGTGTAATATACACATTATTTTAAAATTATATTATGTTGGAAAAGACAAAGTAAGTAGTGTGGGTAAGATTCTGAAAAACGTAGGGCATAAACAATAAAGGAAATATTAGTTTATGATGTGAAGGTAATTCTTAGAGGATTTAAAATATAAACAATGAGTTTATAAATAAATAAGCACTTATAAGATTGGTGTGGTGGTGCATGCCTTAAATCCCAGCACTCCGGAGGCAGAGGCAGACAGGTCTTTGAGTTTGAAGCCAGCCTGGTCTACAGCCTCCAGGACAGCCAGGGCTACAAAGAGAAATCCTGTCTCAGAAAAACAAACAACAACAACATAAAACAAACAAGAACAACAAAAACCACATGTATAGCAGGCAAAATTATAAAATGAAAACATCCAGAGTACATTGATAATCTTCAGTTCATACCAAAACAGAGTTAATGGAAAATGTAGTGAGAAAGTATCATTTACAAATGGGCAGAAATACATAAAAACTAATTCACAGTCACAGTAGCCATAGCTGAGGTAACACACTCTGACTGTTGGCACTCCATGTATTCTCAGCCCAAGAAACACAAAGTAGTAGTGGCTCACCAGGCTTACCTGCCTGCTGAGTTATGTCTAGGTGTATTTGTCCTTGAGTTTCTTAAGTCTGATTTTCTTCTTTTTCTTAAGTATATACATAAACATACACCATATACTATATAATATATATACACATTTATTTATTTGGGTGGGGTGGGGGTTCACACTTATGAACATTATGGTACACAGGTGAAAATCAAAGGATAACTTGCAGAAGTCAGTTCTCATTTCATCTGTGGGGCCCAGGAATTGAACTTAGGTTGTCACTCTTAGCAGCAAGTACTTCTGTCTACTGAGCCATCTCACCAGCCCAACTTTGATTTCCAAAATCATATAAAGAGCCAAGAATCCTGATGCAGCAAAGTAGGAGAGGGGGATGCTCATGCTGCACGAGGGATTCGGGGACTGTGGTACTCCTCCTGTAACCTGTTTTAACTGTGGTAAACTTCTCTCTCTCTTTCCCCAGTTCCATGCTCTATGACCCAATACACTGTAATTTGAGTGTCTTAATTTTATCTGGGCCAACCACTTTCTTGACCTCTGAATGAGCTCTTCTGGTAGTATAATGGAGGAAGCCATTGTGCAGGGTCTTTCATTGGACAAATAAAACTCTAAGCACGGTGGGTTCTTTGGGATCATAAAGCTTAGAGGAGGTAAACAAGTGACAGACCAAAAAAGAAAATCTTTCAAATAAAAATAATGGAGTCTACATAATCATGAAACAGTGAAAGCAAGTCCATTGTGATTAAAACGATTTTCCTGTTAAATAGTAAGAGCCCTCCTACTAAATTCAAGAGACAGATTACAAAATTGAATTGGTGAACTTTTAACTAGTGAACTCTTAATTCAGTTCTTGGGTGAATTACATTACTGAGCTGCTGTTCTGTCCCATGGCACCTGAGAAAAACAAACAAACAAACAAACAAACAAACTCAACATTGTTTTGTAAATATAGCATTTACTATCATTGACCCTTTGCTATTATTGTGTGTGAACCTCCTCTAATCTGTTAGAGTCTTCTAAGCGAACCGAAGGGTTTCTCTGCAAAGAAAGAATTTTGTTTCAAAAGCAGAAATTAGGCTTGACTTTATTCCTCTCAGGTTTGCCTCACTCACTTCAGACTTGTCAGTCCTCAGGAATTGTGTAAGCAAGTTCTTCAAAGTACAACGTAAGGTCCTTGTGGCTCTCTTCCATTGTGGAACCTTGGCTGCCATGATGGTGCTACACATCCATATCCCCTGGTTCTGTTTCAAATTATCACGAAAGGCAAGTGGACATTTCAACTGTCATGCTTTACATATCGCCACCCAATCCTATGGCAAGGAAATCCTTAGAATGTATGAACACTATGAATCATATCTTTGTCCCTTCCAAAATTCATGGTGAAATTAGACGGTCATCATGAGAACATTAAGAGGAGGAGCATCTGTCAGGTGTTGGGGCCAGGGTCTCTGTCCTCATGAGTGGGTTCACGTTTTCATTACAGGGACAGGTTCATTACAAAAGGGTGAATTTGTTTCTTCCCGTGTATTTGAGAAACTCTTTCCCTTCCCCTTCATGTCCCCACTAGCATGTAGACCTTCATCATCTCATGAAGACCCACACCTGAACATGTGTCTCGGTCTTAAACTTTCCTTCCTCCAAAAGTGAAGGATTCACTTCTGTTCATCACAAATTACCTAGATGTTTTGTTACACCAGCAAAAGCAGATAAAGGCTTGCTAGTTATGTGATTTTTTTTTTTTTTAACCATTCTTCTTACCAAAAGGAGTATGGTAAGACTCACTTTGAAAGGTCAGTTTTCTAAAGGGAACACTGTGGGGAGTAGTTGAAGGATCTCAATGAGAGGGCTTTTGACTACTTACTTTATGAGTCTTAAAAATAAAATCAAAAGGAAGAACAATGTTAATATCTATTTCTGCTCATCTTAAATATAATTAAAATAATTGCATGTTTTGGATTTTGCTGAATACTCTTGGTCTTAATCCTTCTGGTGAATGTGACATAATTACATTGTTTGTTTAGTCCAAAGTACACAGAATCTTCCCCTTTGGCACCATAATATCTCTATTCTTCTCTTCTCTTGTCTTCTATTGTGATGCCTTCCATTTTGATAAGCCCAGCCTGGACAAGCAGTACTTGCTCCACCACGATGAGTAAGTTATTAAATAAAGGCCCTGCTATTGGTTCTACTGGTTATTTGACTCACCATGAGCTCACCACGAACAAGTCACTCAAATCTTTGCCCCTCAGTTGGAAGCCCGGCTGCGTAACCTTTCAGGAATGTTAACCGAACAAGTTTCCATTGCGACAAACTCTTCTTATCTTTACTGATCTGCTGTCCAGAAACCCATATAAAGATGTGTCTCTTCACGCTAAATCAGATTTAAGGGTGGGCATTTTATTGAGAGTTTTCCTCTGGGACTGGGGTAAAACTCACCCCTAAAACACTACTCCTGCCTTATCCTTGTAAGTGTTGAAATCACAGGTATAAGTCACCGCGGTCTTCTAAGATGGGTTACTTTACATCTGAAATCTGTATTTATAATCCTTGTCTCACAGCTTCAACTTTACCCTCTAATTAGCTCCATCTTGAGAGATAAAGTTTGGGTCAATAGTAAATGTTTTAAATAAAATGAAGAACTTGAAAATTATTCTCAAAATAGCCTTCCTGAGGCTGAAGATAGTTAAGAACACCTGTTGCTCTCACAGAGGACCTAGGTTTGTGTCCCAGCCCCCACATGACGGCTCATAAACATTTAGAACTCCAGCAAGAGCTAGAGTTATAAATCTTCAACACACAAGAGATAAAAATAAATAAAACTAAAAAAATCGTAAATGAGCTCTCTTAAAATTATTTGTAGCACTAATGGGCTAGGTAAGGACTTACTTAGAAAAAAAAAAGACCAACAATTGATAAATGAGACTTAATGTACTTAAAGGGCATCTGTATAGCAAAGAAAATAATCGTAAAGAAAGGCAACCTATTGAATGGGAGTGTATCTTCACCAGCTCTTCATGCAAAAGAGGATTAATATTTACAACACACAAAGAAGTTGAAAACCAAAACATCAGGAAAACAAACATACCAATCCAAAGTAAGCTATAGATCTGAATGGCGAATGCCTGAAAGAAGAAACACAAAATGGCTGACAAGCACTTAAAATGGTTTACACTGCCACTAGCCAACAGAAAATGAAAATTAAAACTACTTTGAGATTTCATCTCACCCCAATTAGAATATTATCAAGGAAGCAAATGACATATTACAAAATAAAGTGTGAGATATGACAAAACAAAAACAAAACAAAAACCTACCACATTGAAGTTATACAAATCAACCGAAGGAAAAGAACTCAAGAGAAGGCATAAAAATCGGGGACCCACTCATCTGCACCCTCATGAACCCCATAAAAAACACTAAACTGGAAGCCACAGTGTCTATGAGGAAGACTTGGTGCAGGCCCTGTGCATGCACACTTAGGCTTTGTGAGTTCACATGAACTTTATGTTGATGTAGAAAGCCTTGTTTTCTTGGTGTTCCCCATCCTCTCTGGCCCTTACACTCTTATAGTTGACCTTCGTGACCTAGCAGGATCTCCTTTTTTCCCACCCTTTATGCCCCCAGATCTCACCCACTATCACTAGATAGGAGAGAAAGAAGGATAGAGAGGGAGGAGAGAGAGATCCTTGAATCTAATTTTCTTTATTTTGTTTTTCCTTTGAGCAGAATTACTAACAACTTTCAACCAACTCCCCCACCCCCACCTCCAATGACCAACAACCACTCACCCAGTATCTTGGGACCCTAGCATTTACATATACCCTCCAAAAAGTTCCCAGAGTTCCAAATGGCACCCAATCTCAGAAACTATGTGCAGATGGCAAAATCATGCCTCTACTAGAGCATGAGGCAAATCATAGTCAGCTGCTGTAGGCAGTCTAAAGCAATCCCTCATTACCACACCTGGGACTAAAGTAAAAACATATTCTATTTTGAAACATATTTCTCTGTGTGTGGGGGGTTGGGGTGAGGGGGTGTGTTTTATAAAAGAAACCAAAGTTCCAGAATTGTTACTACACACCCTTTTTACCTCCTACTCTGCGAAGTTCTCTGAGCTCTGAGAGGACGATTTGATGGAGACATCCCATTTAAGGCTGAGTGTTTCAAGGTCTCTCACTCTCTGCTCAGTGTCTGGCTGTGGTTCTCCATATTTGTCTCCACCTGCTTCAGGAAGAAGCTTTTCTGATGATAGCAGAACAAAGCTCTGATCTATACATGTAATCGATCATCCTTTATCACTACTTTTTTTTTTCTTTTGGCAACTATTATTTGTCTTTATTCTAGGTCCATGAATGAGTGAGTGAATGAATGAATGAATGAATACCTAGCCGCCAGGGTAAAGGTTAACAACTGAACTATCCCTTATACCTGTTGGGAGAGAGAAAATCAGTTTTCTCCAATAGAGTGGCACAGGGTATTTATATCTCTCCAGGACAGGCCTCATGTGCAGGAGTAGTTCACTAACATAGAATGGACTCCACAGTTTTCTGTCTATCTGTCCTCTCTCTCTCTCTCTCTCTCTCTCTCTCTCTCTCTCTCTGTGTGTGTGTGTGTGTGTGTGTGTGTGTGTGTGTATGCATGTGTATTTAGAGTTTATTGGGTTTTGTTTTTCCTTTAGGATGTACTTTTGTTTTCTGTTTTTATTTAGTGTGTTGGTTGAATATGCCTGGCCCAGGGAGTGGCACTATAAGGAGGTGTAGCCTTATTGGAAGAAGTGTATCACTGTGGGGGTGGGCAATGAGACCTTCCTCCTAACCATGTGAGAGCTAGTTTTCTCCTATCAGCCTTCAGATGAAGAGGTAGAACTCTTAGCTCCTCCATACAATGCCTGCCTAGATGCTGCCATGCTCCCACATTGATGTCAATGGACTGAACCTCTGAACCTGCAATCCAGCCCCAATTAAGTGTTGTCCTTGCTGAAGGGGTTTGCAACCCCATAGAAAGAACAACAATATCAACCAACCAGACCACCCAGAGCTCCCAAGGACTAACCACCAACCAAAGAATACACATGGAGCAACCCATGACTCCAGTTACATATGTAGCAAAGGTTGGCATTGTCAGGCATCAGTGGGAGAAGAGGCTCTTGGTCCTGTGAAAGCTCCATGCTCTAGTGAAGGGGAATGTCAGGGCAGGGAGGGAGGAAGGAGTGGGTGATTAGGTGGGTGAGCACCCTCATAGAATCAGGAGGAGGGGGTGGGATAGGGGATTTCCAGAGGGGAAACTGGGAAAGGGGATAACATTTGAAATGCAAATAAAGAAAATATCAAAGAAAAGAAAAGGTCCTTATAAGAGTTACCTTGGTCATGGTGTCTGCTCACAGCAGTAAAACCCTAACTAAGATATTTAGTTTTGGTGGCTTATTGTTTTATTGGGTTTTTATTTGTTTTTTGAGAAAGAACTTAATGTTGGGTCGGTATGGGGAGAGGATCTGGAAGGTCTTGGGAGAAGGAAAGAATATGATCAAAATATGTTTAAATTTTAAAACTGATTTAAGTAAATAAAAATATAATAAAAAGAACACACACAAAACAAACAAGAACCTAAATGACAACAAATACTAATTGTTGTGTTTTATAAAAATAGAGAAGAAATATGCTTGGTGGATGTGTTGGGGAAGGGAGTGCCTCAGCGACTATATGCTGGGCCATCCCTTCCCCCTGAGGGACCAGCCGCAGGACAGTATAGAATAGAGTTTATTCAGGGCATGGGGGTGGGGAGTTGAGGGAGTAGAGCCAGAGAAAGGGAGAGAGAGAGAGAGAGAGAGAGAGAGAGAGAGAGAGAGAGAGAAGAGAAGAGAAGAGAAGAGAAGAGAAGAGAAGAGAAGAGAAGAGAAGAGAAGAGAAGAGAGAGGAGGAGGAGTAGAGGCTGGCCATGAGATCATGGAAACAGAGTGGCAGAGGAGAATGGGGAGAGAGGGGAAGTAGGATCAAGAAGAGAGAGTAAGAGCAAGAGGGCAAGAGAGAGGAGGAGGTAAGCAGCCTCTTTTATAGAGTGAGTCAAGCACACCTGACTGTTGCCAGGTAACTGTAGGGTGGAGCCTAGACAAAATGCCAACACTGGTGAGGTAGGGAAAGAGGAACCCTTATTCACAGTTAGTGAATCTAAATTACTGTTATGGAAATAGTATGAGAATTTCTCCAAAAGATAAGAATAGAACTACTGTATTACCCAACTATACCACTTCTGGGCACATATTCAAAGAACTCTATTATGTAGCTTGGATATGGGATAAGCCTAGATGTCCACCAACTGCTGCTGACAAGATAGTGAAAATGTGGTGCAAATACATGATGGAATTCTTTTCCAATTACTTATTTATTTATTTACTTATTCACTTTACTTCTCAATTGCAGTCCTTCTCCACATGATGAGATTTTACTCATTTATAAACAAAATGAATTTTTCACGTAATTGAATAAGATGAGTATGTATATTTGGGTGAAGTACCATAGGCACAGGAAAACATAATCTGCACATTCTCTCTCATATGTGAGTCTGAGCTTTGAATCTCTAAATTTATATATTCAACTTATAGTTTTTTTAATTGGTTATTTTCTTTATTTACATTTCAGATGTTCAAACCCTTTCCCAGTTTCCCCTCTGCAAACACCCTATGCCATCCTTCCTCCCCCTGTTTCTATGAGGGTGCTCACCCATCCACCCACCCACTCCTACCTCCCCATCCTGGCATTTCCCTACACTGGGGCATTGAGCCTTCACAGAACCAAGGACTTCCCCTCCTATTGATGCTAGATAAGGTCATCCTCTACTACATATGGGGCTGGAGACATGGGTCCCTCCATGTGTACTCTTTGGTTGGTGGTTTAGTCCCTGGGAGCTCTGGGTGTCTAGTTGGTTGCTATTTTTGTTCTTCGTATGGGGTTGCAAACCCTTTCAGCTCTTTCAGTCCTTTCTCTAACTCCTCCATTGGGGTCCCTGTGCTAAGTCCAATGGTAGTTTTTATAGAGGCTAGAAATATAGGAAGATGTCAGTGCAGGGAAGTGGTTTAAGAAAGGGTAAAATGTTAGGTAGAGAGGAGATGCCATGTACGAAAGATTTATATAGGAAGAGAAAGGGAGGATGGGAGAAACAAAGGGGGAGGGCGGACAGAAGTGTCCTCAGGAGTTTCTGGTCAGGGAGGCCCTACAGGTCCTCAGAACAATACAGTATTTTGTAATTCCTTTTGGTGGTCCCCAGACCTGGATAGTGAGATCCTGTGGACAGAGGCACTTCACTCTTTGGTGGCATAATATAGGGAAATCAAGTAGTAACTGAGATGGAAGCCTTCTCCATCCCAGCTAGGTTTCATAGTCTGAGAAGAGGAGAGGAGAGGAGAGGAGAGGAGAGGAGAGGAGAGGAGAGGAGAGGAGAGGAGAGGAGGAGAGAGAAGAGAAGAGGAGAGGAGAGGAGAGGAGGAGAGGAGAGGAGAGGAGGAGAGGTGAGAGGAGGGAAGGGGAGGGAAGAAAAGAGGAGAGGAGAGGAGAGGAAAGAAGAGAAGAAAAGAGGAGATCTTAATCAGCCAAGAACCCCATGAGCTACAATATCAAACTAGACCAACAAGATGTAGCCTCTTAACTAAGTGCAGTAGTAGTATAGTTGTTAGGAGAAAACCAACTGCTTTCTTTGCTTGGATTCGAAGCCTATTTGATAGAAGGAAGTTTTATCTGATACTGCAAACCCAGTCAAAAGACCGTGGCAAGGCCCTCAGAGTCACATATTGCTGTAGTGTTGTGTTGCTTGTGAAATGTCTTTGTCCTCTCTTTCTTTCTTGGCTGTGTTCCCAGAATATTGTGAGATACTGATTATGAGTAGAACATTTGAGAATAGCTAATCAAGTTTGGACCCAGCTTTGCCATTCAGTACAAATATTATCTTAGAGAAGTTTTTGGGTTTTTTTTTTTTTTTTTGTTGTTGTTGTTGCTGCTGTTGTTGTTGTTGGTGGTGTTTTTTGTTTGTTTGTTTAAAAAATGTCCAGTTTCCTCATCTATAGAATGAAAGTAATATAGTCTGTATACTGTACTCCCAGAAGGAAGTAGGGATGGTTACATAGGATAGTTCATTTAAAACACTTAGTGCTTCCTGGTACTATAGAAATTAGAGATTATTGGCCTCACAAGTATTACTAGTATAATTATATTCCTACTAATCTTTTAGTTTTAATCATCAATGTATATAAAATAAAGCATAAAGTTTAGGCCATTTTTATTGAACTCTACCTTTTTATGATCTAAAAATAGAAATCTAAAAAATATCCTCATCCTTCAAGAATATTCCTCATTTTCTATGAATTTTTCTTAGGGATGAAGATCGCTGGTCTTTTCTACTTTGTGGGTTCTCCTTTTCCCATCCTTTACCCCCTCTCCCCCAGTTCACCGCCTAACACTACCTAGGAGAGAAACAAGGATAGAGGGAAGAGAGGAATTAGCAAAATCCCTGAATTTAATTTCTTATCTTTTGTTTCTTATTTGACCAAGGCTACTGAAAACCCACTCTCGACCTCCTTAAAGGATCAGCAACCACTGATCCTGCCTCTTGGGCGTCCTTGTATTTATATACTCTCTAAAAAGTTTCCAGAATTTCTAATGTCACACGATAACAGAAACTATCTGCAGCTAGCAAAACCATGCCTCTGCTAGACCATGAGGCAAGTCATAACTGCTTCAGACAGTCTGAATTAGCCACATATCCCCACATCTGGGATGAAAATGAAAATATAGTCTTATACTATGTCTGTTTTTTTAAACAAACAAAAATTCCAAAATTGTCCCCACAAGCGAGTTTTTTTAGGGAAGAAACGGTTTGTTCGGCTTTTGAACCATAAACACTGAGCCCCTGTCTGTATTTCTAAAGTGAAAAATAAATTCTCACATTTTCAAAAGAAAGAAAAGCTTGCGGTGTCAAAGGCAAAATATGTTTGGAGTAAATACCAACCAAAGGCACCTTCCCATGTATGATACACTTATCTTGAATGTGCTTGGCTTAAAAATAAATTGAGAAGCAGCCCGGAGAGGTGGAGTGCCTAAGAAATAGGAAGTTCATTCCCATTGTTTACCTTCCCTTCCCTATTAGCATATTCAGGAAGCATTCCAGCAATCTACTTTGTAGCAAAGTGACTTCCTTCCTGAGCACAGATGATTCACTTGGTGAGTCTTCAAACATGACTAAACGCAGCAGGTCCACACCAGGCAGAAGACTTTCTTAAAGACTCACCATGTGACTGTGCAGGGCTAACAAGAGCTGCAAGATCGCTAACGTCCTTCCTTTGTTAGTTGTGAATTCTTATCCGACAGGGCTTCATCTACACAACTGTGTGCTTTACACAGCACAGATCCCGCCATAGTAAATGCCACTGGTAGGGGGCAGATAGTGACATGCTTTATTCTCAATGTGCTATGATGTTAAATTGTTGTTTGTTTTTGTCTGTCTGTCTGTCTGTTTCTAAATCCCTTGTACAGAGTACCTAAAGGGCTTTAGGCTTCACTTTTTTTTTTCCTTTTGGTATCCCAAGCTGTCCTCCCAGAACTCAACAGATAAAGTGATCCTACCAGACAAGGTGGAGCCTATTAAAACATTACATCACCTGAAGATACTGAGCCAAGGAAAGATCTTCTCATTTGGTTTTCCCAAAGTAGCTTGTCCAGTGAGTCAAATCACTGGGGTGCTACCTTTGTTTGAGAAAATGTGAGTGAGCTGTTTACCTTGTTCTTGGGAAATTTAGAGATATTTAGTCTACGAGATGCACAAGACATTTTATGCTAGCAGGTTAGATCCTCTTGCTTAAAAATTTTTTTCATGGGGTTGGGGATTTAGCTCAGTGGTAGAGTGCTTGCCTAGGAAGCGCAAGGCCCTGGGTTCGGTCTCCAGCTCCGAAAAAAAGAACCAAAGAAATTTTTTTTTCATTTACTGTTTTTCTTAGCACATATCAATTATACTAAAGTGGGTTTTATTATTATTTTTTGATACATGTCTAGAATTTATTGTGATCATATTTGTTCCCATACCCTCCTTCGTCCCACTCCCAGTCACTCCCTTAGTCTTCTCAGCTAACCTCCCTTCTGCATTCATCTTTGTTGTTGTTAATAATCCTCTGATTACAGCAATATGTTGAGGGTTTATTTACAGGAGCATGGTGAATCTCATCAGAGACTCCACCTTGGAAGAAAGCACCCCAGAAGACAGCCTGGGAAAATGTACCTAAGCAAAGACGCATATATGAGGTAATAGCAGATGAGGCCCATCAGCCTGAAGGTCCCAGAAGGTCAATAGAGAACACGCCTTAAAGGGAAATCACCTCTGATTCTCTGCTGATATGATGTTGGGGATTGGTTCTAACGCTTTGAATTAATTGGGAATCTGCATGTTCAAATGCTGAAGGTCCTTGTCTTCAGTTGGTTTTTGATTGATCAATAAAGATCCAATGGACAATAGCTGGTTGGAGAGAGGGGGATGCAACTTTTAGATGAGGGAGAATCGTCATGACTTGGGGTAGATGGACGGGACTTAAGAGCTGCAGGAGAGAAAGCCAACCAGCCGTGTAAGAAATTGGGGAAATTGCCAGTGGCCAGTGGGTCTAGGGTAGCAGGGGAAGAATTAGGAGTCTCAGGAGTACTGGAGGGGAGCATTTGCTGGCAAGGGAACATTTAGGAGTGGCCAGCCTTTGAGCTAGTCACAGCATGTCAATAGTTAACCGTGTGTATCTTGTATCTGCAAACCCAAAGAGCTCCTGGGCGAGTGCGTGCGTGTGACCACTGGGAGCCAAAGCAGTAGAGCCAAAACTACTGCTACGATGTGACATCACAAATACCAGTCATAGGGATCAGCCTCAGGCTGGAAGAAATAAAAAAAGGTATGAGTAGCTCCCATCCAGTCCTGGGTTTCCTGGCTACTCCAGCTGCCAGGAAAATACTTTCATGGAAAGATTGTTGTTGAGCTGAGCTCCTTCCCAGGTTAGTGGACTTCCTGAAGTTCTCACGTCACTCCCACATGAAGTGGGAAACCTTACTTCTGACCAATATTATTTCAGGAACTTCAGGGAAGATTCAGTTCACCATGAAAGGGCATGGCTGCCTTTGGTTGAGAGGAGTCTGTGTGGGCACTCGTTAATATATCTAGTAAGCCCAGAATTCATAGATATCATAGCCCTAAGGAATGCCTGTATGTCACCTTTATGATTTATGTCTTATCATTTTTATGTTTTATGCTTTATGATTTACGGTACCTTTATGATGGTCTTTATGTCGGCAACCATACCTGTCACAATGACAGCATCCCATCCATGAATCTTGTCCAACCTAGATCCTTGCAAGGCTCTGGTGACACCTGCTGAGCCCTGTCATACTTCACCAAAGGCCACAAAGAACAGAGGAGCAAAGTGGTTAGCACGTGGATCTCGCCAGGCTGTTAGAGACCATGTCGAGCTTGAAACTCAATACCTTGACCTGTTCTCTCCAAGCCCTGGGTAACACTGACCCAGGAGCTGATCTACAGACCTAGACAGACATGTACATGGGGATGATAGAGGTATTACCCCAGTTCCTGAAGTATCTGAAGGCCTCCATCCCTAACTGGACTCTGAGCAATATGGCTGCCAGGAGGCCACCACACCCAGCAGTATGAGCTGCCTCCTTTGGTGAGTCTTCTGAAAGTGAACAATTCAAAGTCCAGAAAAATCCCGCGGATCCTGGCATTGTTCAGGGGCTTCCTTAGACCAATTGTCACAACTTGTTCATTCAGGAGTCTTGGTGCCACTGGTGAGTCTGTTCCATGTTTTGGGCATGTCTTTATAGCCTCCAGGCAGATAAACTGTGTGAGAAGGAAAGTCTTCGTCTTGTGATGGAAGACCTCAGTGGTCCTGATGGAACTGATCTTTAGATCTCCACCAGAAGTATCCTCTTCGGCCAGAACATCATTAGGAGACACTTGGTGAGAGAGGAGATGAACATTTTTCTGAGTCCAGGGCCAAGAGTGTGAATGCAGGAAGTACTGAACAGAGAACTACAGACCTGCCCCCAGCTCTATACCATTAACCACACAAGAGAGGATTGGCGTCTTTAGAAGCACCACACTTACGGTTTAGTTTTTTTTTTTTTTCTTTTTCCCATCCCCCCCCTACAGTTTAGTTTTTTTCATCTGTAAAAGTTTTTAAACTAAAACGCAGTAAAATATCAACATTCTCACCTCTTAAACAGAAACAAACAAAAAGAGCAGAGCAGCTATGTCAGAATGGAAGTCAGAGTCCTCCCTTTTCCTGCCCCTTCCTCAGTTTTCCCTCCTTCTATAGCATTCCCAGGGCATTGAACAGGGGACCATTCTCTCAGGGCTCTAAAATTCCCAACCCCCTTAGCTGCATGCTACTATTGTCTCTTAACCAGGAGTTCTTCACTCCTTAAAATGACTTAAGCCTGCTGTCATCCCTGCTGTGAAGCCTTCCTCATTTTCTACCCCCTTTGCTGAAGGCTATGCCTTTTATCACAGAGAAAATCAGTGACCAATGGATCTGAATATGGAGACCAGAAAGTTTGCTTCCCAGCTCTCTCTTTGTGCTCCAGAATGAATGGCCCCATTGACTGACTTCCTCATCTGTGGGTTTCAGTAGGACCTTAAAGAGAACCTGCTGGAGATAGGAGAACCGCCCTGTGCTGTTAGATGATGCATTGCCCACCCTCACTCACGGACAGTCCCCCGCAGACCTTAACTGTAGAAATGGGAGCTTGGCATAATACTTAAGAAGGGCAAGTCAATCTGACTGACAAACACACGCACTGCTAGCTTTCTTCTGGCAGTGGTGCTCCGTGCACACTGCTTAGCCACTGAGTATGTACGATGTGGGTTGCTTAGGAATACATCGAGTGATGTCTATCCAATTTGATTTCGCTCAGTTATCTCCAACCATCAGATGGGTTCTGGGGATCAAACTGAGGGTGTCAGGTCTGGCAGCAAGCCTCTTTACTCAGTGAGCCATATCGTCGGTCTCTTCACATTCCGTCATACAGGAGTTCCTGTTTTGGTTTTCTCGTGGAGACCGAGGGACAATGTGCTCTTTAACTATTTTTATTTTATTAATTTCTACTGTCAACTCGATCAGCTTAAGACGCACCAGGGGAATTAACAAAGCACACTCTGGGTGTGCCTGTGACGGTCTCTTCAGTGACAGAGCACAAGGACTCTGATCTAGTGAAGGGATCTATCCCTTCTTGTATTCACAGTAGGAAGGCATTGTTGGGAGGTACGAAAGACAGGGAGTGATGCCTAATTGGAGGAAACGGCTCTTTGGAGCGCGTTCTGGCCCAGTTTCACCCTTTGTGCCTCTCATGCTTCTTAGGCGTTCCGTTCTGTCACTGCCTCATCAGATTCAAGGAGCCCTTTACAACCACAGCCAACAGGAGTCTTTGTCTTGTTAAGCTGCTTATCAAGGTTGACTCCCTCCAAGAGAGGAGTCACTCATCAGAAGGGTTTCCTGATTTAGAGTTAACATCGTTTCCTCTCCAAGGCCATCTGGACGATCTCTTCCAAATCAGTGGCTGAGATTACCAGTTAAATATTTCAACTGTTAAAAATGTCTACTCAGAGTGAGAGAGAACAGACTTAGATAAAGAACATCTCAGCTACCCCGTTACGTGTGCACAACTATCATTACTATCACAGATGTGTGAGCACACAAACACATATGTGTGTGAGACACATTTGAAAACAAGACAAACTTTACTTCTGTTACTTATGGATATATACCTTCCAGGTTTATATGGTTTTTACCCTTGATATTCTGAATCGGCTCTTTAATAATTTAAAATATTTACTGGTATAAGCTCAGTTGCTTTTTTTTTATATTTAGCAAATTCACTTTTCTTTTTCTTTCCATCTTTATTAAATTGGGTATTTCTTATTTACATTTCAAATGTTATTCCCTTTCCCAGTTTCCAGGCCAACATCCCCCTAACCCTTCCCCTCCCCATCCTCCTCCCCACTCAGTTGCTTTTAATATGAATTTAAAACAAAATAGAAAATTATTAGTAAAATAGACCAGTGATATCTGCTATGATATTTTGTTGCCTCTGCTTTGGACTTCACACTGATGAGCATTTTATCAACTTGTTTAGCGTCCATCTTCACATAAAAAGGAGAGTTTAATCTCACACTAACAGAGGCCTGATCATTAGTTAGGAGTTTCTGAACAACTCACCCCAGCATGAGTGTCAGTTTATAGCATACACATGCATTTGTATATTTATTAATAAACACATAGAATCCCTGTGGCTTTCCTTTCTTTTTTCTTTTCTTTCTTTCTTTCTTTCTTTCTTCTTGTAGTAAAATCATATTTTAAATCTATTACAATCATTTCCCCTGATCACTGACAATACTGAGGTGAGGAAAAAATGATCCAGTTGGAAGTGTGTTCTGTGACAGGCTGCCCTGGTTCTCATTTAAATCTTCCAAATGTGGTCATTGACAAAGAGGGTAGTTTTCTCGTCAAGCATCCAAGGGTCAAAAACTAACACACTCAACCCAGGGTACCACATCAGCTCTTCTGGCCACACTGTTCCTGTTCTGGCCATCCCCAGGCACATTGACACAGGAGTGAGGTAGTTCTGCCTGGTCCTCTACAGGGGGAACTGAGCAGCTCAATGAAGAGTCCTCATCTATCTCAGATTGTAAAATGTGTCAGATATCTAAGTGTAAAACATTTAAGATTATTTTACTAGAAATTAAAAATGTGGGCTGGAGAGATGGCTCAGTGGTTAAGAGCACTGACTGCTCTTCCAGAGGTCCTGAGTTCAATTCCCAGCAACCACATGGTGGCTCACAATCATCTGAAATGAGATCTGATGCCCTTTTCTGGTGTGTCTTACACAGAGGGGCTTCCACATTGCCCTTGAGTTGTTACCAGCTTTAATTATTTAGTGCTTAAGAAAATGGGCTCCCACAGATGTGACAACAGGTAGGTCAGATCCAACCTAAGGAGAATGGACGGGCCTGGCATTTGTGTGAGGTCTTGTCAGCTTGGTGAATTCTTCATGCTGACTATTGTGGGTGAATATTCAGTTCTTGAGACTCGATCTTACCATCCATTACACACACACACACACACACACACACACACACACAGAAACATGCAACATACAACATGCATACTCAAACATACACATACAACATGCACACACATGCAACATACAACATGAGTGCACACACACACTTGTATGCATGCATGCATGTATGTATGCACAAAAGCAAGCACATAGCAGTGGATTAAGTATAAAATCTTGACTACAGCTGAGCCTAGACTGTAGAGATTGAGAAATGACTTTTTTTTTTTTAAATCCTCTATTATACTGCCAGAACGTGGCCTTTGAATATAAGTTTCCATTTATCCTGCTAATCTTACAAAACATCTTCCTTTACAGTTATAGGAAATTTGGTCTCAGTAGAGGATGAGAACATTTCGGAAATAACAGTTAAAGCATTAACTTTCTTTGTTTACCAGCCAAATTTTCTATTTGATCTACAAGAGATTGTCCCTAAATGTATTATCACTCTGATTTTTACGGTGATGGCGCCTCCATTCCACACTGTGACCTGCTTTTGTGGATCTCTCCCCCACTGCCTGCTTGCTGCTGGAGTCACTGGTTTCATTACTGAACTGATGGGTCCCAGCCAGCAACTCCCAAAGACTATTCTAATCCAAATAGGGTGGGAACCTTGGAAGAAGAGACAGCTGTTTACTAGAGGTATCTACTGGTTAGAAATCGCAATGATTCTATAAATCGTTTCTAAAGCCCCCTAAGGTAATACTGTGTGTGGAAATCTGTTCCCATGTTTGCATTTTATGTCAATCAAGGATTTATCGCTTCTAATCAAGATCACTTGTACTTTTGCTGCTAGGTTGCAATGGCTCTTCTCCCTTTCAGAGTTTGGTTACCGGCTTCACTGTTAACAGGGCAGAAATTCCTGGATTTCAGTTTACTCTTGTGCTTGCCCAAGAAGGAACTTTCCAATGTTACAAAATGGCAATTGTCCTTGCTACATTCATTCTGAAAAGGAGTCATTCCTATAGAGTAGTAATTGCTAATGAGCAGATCAGTGGGGCCCATGGTCTCCCTGGGAGGTCATTCCTAATGAACAGATTGGTGGAAGCACATGCCTTTGTGTCCCCCCCCCAACCCCCCCCCCCGCCAGGACCACCCACTGAGAAGTGGGCGAAGGCAGGAAGGCTCTTTACCACATTTAAAGAATTGTCCATGCACCTGTCGCACAGCTGTGGTAGCAGCTTAACAGGAGCAAAGCATGCAGGGAGTGAGCTCGTCAGTTACTTGTCTCACAGGAGGTGCAAATGCTCTGCTGTTTCAAGAATACCTCAGCAGAGTGGCAGGCCTAGCCGTGATTTACTGAGAATCACTGAGCGTTTCCGTACTTCTACCATGCCCTTTAGCTTCCTTAACCATGGAAAGAATAAAGAGTTGATGTCTGAAGGCAGAGAAACCTAGAGTTAAAAACATGGTACGCGGCATAGTAAGACTTGCCCATGAGTGAATACTGACAGGAACTTTATCAAGATTACCACCTGCTTTCTGATGGGATTTAAGGCCCACTCTATAGGATGAGTGCCTAGTACTGGAATCTGCTCGATAACTTATGGCTGGGGAGTTCACAGGCCCGGGGTGTGAACCCACTACAGTCATCTTTGCACTGTTTTCAAAATTCGTATTTCTATACCTGAAGGAACGCTAGCCCACTCGAGATGGCTCCGGCTGGCCTTGCCCTTCTCTCCCATTCCCTCTGCCATGTTAAAAATCATTAGATCGGGGCTGGGGATTTAGCTCAGTGGTAGAGGGCTTACCTAGGAAGCGCAAGGCCCTGGGTTCGGTCCCCAGCTCCGAAAAAAAGAACCAAAAAAAAAAAAAAAAATCATTAGATCACACTCCTAACTCTACATACCAAGGTCTATTTCCTTATTTGGCTGCTGGTTCCTCCTGAGGCTGACTACCAAGGTCTAGTTATCAAAATATTGAAGTCAACAATCTAAAGCGCCTTTGGCTCACCTAACTAACATGCCCAATTAAAAGTAAACACCTCATCCTAACACGGGGTTTCCCCTTTGATCTTTATAAACTGCCCTTTGCCTATACTACCAGGTCTGTCTCCTCTCTGTCCGGAAGCTGTCCTTTGTTCACTGAGGACAAACATTTCTTTTTTCTTTTTTTCTTTTTTCTTTTTTTTTTCGGAGCTGAGGACCGAATCCAGGGCCTTGCGCTAGCTAGGCAAGCGCTCTACCACTGAGCTAAATCCCCAACCCCGAGGACAAACATTTCTTTTCTCCCTCCCTTGCTGCCTTTCTTCCCTTCTCCCTCATCCCGTGTCTCCTGTCTTTGTCCCTCTGTCTTCCTGGGGCAAGTAAACCTCCTTTGTGCTGAGAACTTGGTTCCGGGGTCCTGAGGTGTTACGTTTCCTTTCAGTACCTTATACTAGTGCGACTTTCAAACTCCTTCAGAGAAGCGTCTTTGTGCGTGGGCAAAGGGTTAATTCACAAGCTCGCACCTGGTCAAGCACAGATGTCTCAGGGCTCAGCCACAAGTGGGGCATCTGTAACTTACATCGTCCCCTGAAGGCTCAGAGGCCGTTGGTGAAGAAGGGGCAGAGATGCTCTATGAGCAGAGGTCCGAGAGGACGGACAGGATAGGACCAGTGCACTTAGTGAACCTCGCGGCAGCCATGACTGCCTGTGCAAGACCTGCTCAAGATCAAACCAGTCGTCATTCCAGCAAGAAGAGGAGAGAGCCTCAGAAGCTCCCACCCTCGGCTGAGGAAATGTTGGCAGGTGATGGCTTCTTGAGGAGGGAGAGTCAGTTTTCTTAAAGGGTGTGGTCAACCGTGCTTCAGTGGATGATTCCTCATGCATGAGTATATGGATAACGCAAATTAGACTATGAGAGTGAGAGTCTTATATGTAATAATAATAATAATAATAATAGACACGGAATCGGGCAGGGCTGGGGATGTGGGGGTGGGAATGGGGGATCAGTAAGGGTCTAAATACAATAAAAGTACATTGTACACACAGGAACTTCACAAAGACCTAATAAAAGTGTATTTTCAAATATGTATGTGTGCACCAGCATACTATTTAGCAACGGAAACAAATACATTTCAGGTATACACAACCATGACCAACATACAAAATGATAAGGTTGAGGAAAACAAAATTAGACACAAAATTATTAGGTATATTGATTTATTTAAAGTTCAGGAAAAAGAAGTACGTTCGTAGGTGTTTTTAAAACCTTAACAAAAATAAAAATCAAAGGCCTGGCTATTATAAAGTCATAATAATTATTAAACCCAGGGGAAAGAAGGAAGGCGAAGCAGGAAGGATTCAGGCCAAAGTGACTCTCTTTGGTAGCAAGATTTCTTTTTCCAACTTTCGTGGAAGGAAAACGAGTGTCCTCTTCTGTGCTGTGTTATTCTTTCAAGGTTCCAAACAGGTTTTATTTTGCAGTAAACATAAGCTAAAATCCAACCATTACTAACTGGACAGGTCCGTTCCTTTTGAAATACCAAATCATTTGTGAACTGGCATTTGGGAGGTGCTCATGGCATCATCAAAGGGAGGTACTGACTTTTGGCGATGAGAGGAAACTTCATGGAGAGACCTTGGCAGTGGGTTAGGGTCAACATTCTCAGGAATCAGAACTTTTTTTTTTTTTTTTAATTCCCTGAGGGTTTGCATAAACCAAATGACACACATTTTTTTATACCATAATTGTTTCAGCATTTTAGGTACCTTTGCTGAACGTGCTGTCGTTTTTTTTTTTTTTTCTTGATGCCATATCAAAGATTAGTTGGGGTATCTGCCGATCTCGTTGAGAAGCGTGTATTAAAGGCAAGTTGGGACGAATAGTCTCCTGGCAGCTACATTCAGACCAGTTCCCAAATTCCATTTAAAAACACTTGAACCCTTGGGAGGGCTGTTTCATGCTCTTGTGTCCTGGAGCTGTCAGGGGACCTGGGCAGCTAGCACAGTTGAGCTCTGGGATTCCCTGACCGTGGGGTTAACATAGCTAAGGAAGCCAGCCAGGCCTACCCCCATCAGACCCGCTAAGAACTGAAGCATGAACACATTTCTGCTCGATGCACTCACTTCCGGCTCAGTGCTCTGAGCCCTGGCAACCCTGAAGCCAGCGATGAACATTAAATTGAGGTTTTGTATCGCCTGTGCCTTCGGCTGATCAGTGAAGACTTGATTACCGGGTTGAGGGGGAAAAAATTGTAATTAACCATTTAACGTAAACGTACCCGTTGTAAATACCGAACAGCTCTAACTCCAACAGAAGCGACTACAATGAATTCTGTTGTGGATCCCTGCAGATTTTTATCTGTGCTTCTGCACCCACACACAGTTTTTCCCTCCCGTATTATGACATCATCTGCATTGCTCTCCCAAAACCTTTTTTTAAATTTTCACTCAGTGGGCAGCTTTCCAAGCCAGTAATAAAGATTAAAGTAGACATCGACCACAGTTTGTAAGGGTTACAGTATGGAAGTGGTCCCGAAGCGCTGCAGAGAATTTCAGATCGCGCAGCATAACCCGCGCAGCCTCCCTCCCTCCGGTTCTACGCCGCGTACTACTTTCTTGTAGCTACTTGAATTCTTGCCTCGAAATCACTGGGTTTTGAACACTGACTACCCATTAGAATCCCTTGGGAGTGTTTACGGATTCTTTCCGGGTGGGTCGGCGGCTCAGATGACCTCGGTTGAGTTTTGCAGGTGGGACTCAATGTATTTTGTTGGATTGTTTCTGAGATTCGGCCTGCTCTGCAGCTCACAATCCTTCTCCCGTAGCCTCTTGGGTACTGGGATTGCGAGTGTGTGCTGTCCACCCTTGTTACCAGCTACACCCACGCAGGAAAGTGCATCTCAAAAAGCAACAGTTGGGGTTGGAGATTTAGCTCAGTGGTAGAGCACTTGCCTAGCAAGCGCAAGGCCCTGGGTTCGGTCCCCAGCTCCGAAAAAAAGAAAAAAGAAAAAAAGAAAAGCAACAGTTAGGGGCCAGAAGTTTAAACAGGATTTCTAGTCGTCGAAGTGCGACAAATACCCTGATATCTTCTACGTGATTCCTGGACTAACGAGTAATAGTGGCCTTAGATCCAGAAAACTCCCTTTCTCTCTGTTCTTCCCTTTCTACTCCCTCCACTTCTCGCCTGTGCTCTCAACAACTGCTCTTCGTTTTAGTTTGTCCAGGAGTACTGGGTATCCACCCCCTGTGTCTTTAGCACTAAGAAGCAGCAAGACAGGACCTGTGGTACTAAGCCACACCTAAGGCTGTGTTGGGAGCAACCTCTTGAAGTGGTAGCAACCAAAGCGTTTCCACGCTTCCCCGCCACAGGGCTCTGCCCTCCATCTCTAAGAGTTTCCTAACAAGTGAACCCAATACGTGTGACCTGTGAACACTTCCCCGTGGTTGGCACCTGACCTGAAAGTCACCTCTATTGAAGTACTTGACTTGGCAAGCCTTGGGGTGGGTGCTAACTGAAGGGTGACTTTTCAAATTAATAACAACAACAAAATTCACAATTGTTCTGCCCTCTTAAGAACCGAGCAGGGGAATAAACCAAAGGCGTTCTTCAGCGGTGACTCGCAAACACAAAGAAGTCATCGCTCCTCACGCTGTGGCCAAAGCAAGGCCGTTGGTAACATAACTTATGGCCACAAAACTGCAGGAATACATGACGTTGGTATTTCATTAATTCTGATATTGGTGTGAAAGGAAAAACATGCAAATGGAAGAAAGGAGTAAATAAATTATTCTCTCACACACAGCAGAGGTTCCCAGTGAGCTGTGAGGTGGTTGGGAAAGGCCCTATCATGGGCTTCCTTGAGCCCAGCTAGAGGGTCAGGGTGCTTGCTTTTGAGAGTGTGTCTCCTAGTGACGTCAGAAACTACAACCGTAAAGGCTTACCAACAGGACTGCCTGGGCGTGAGCTGAGCAGTAATGAGGCTATCAGATGTGGTAACATGGATGTCGGAAGGCCATAAGGCCTCAATTGCACAGAAGCAACTTGAGGCCAGTGAGAAGCCTGAGTGGGGAAAATAGTCTTCCCTAGAGAACAGCACGCCAACTGGGTGTCCAAAACCGAATAGTGAGCCTTTAAAAATATACATATAAGTAACGTTACATAGACCAAGACGATTATATCTAGGAATATATATGTAGATGGATTTGTACACATATGCATGAAATATAATTAATTTTAAAAGTGGGTATTGAAAGAATGTAAGGAGCAGTATTTGAGGGATTTGGAGGGAGGTAAAGTGCAAGAATTATATAATTATATCATAATCTCAAAAATAAAACAAAAAGGGACTAGAAAGATGGTTCCGTGGTTAAGAGCACTGGCTGCTTTTCCAGAGGACCTGAGTTCAATTCCCAGCAACCACATGGCACCTCACAACTGTCTGTAATTTCAGTTCCAGAGGACCGACACCCTCACACAGACATGCATGAAGGCAGAAGACCAATGCACATGAAAACAAATTAAAAAATTAAAATAATAAAACAAAAAAATTCTGGTTATAAAACAGTGTGTTTCTTTACAACCTTCAGGGATGCCAGATTTCTTTTCCTTTTGTAATTTTTCTTTCTTTCTTCTTTAATATCTGGGTTCTGGAGGGCACAGCCAGTGGGGTAATCTGCCTCTTATCTAGTTGCAGCGCTGCCTCTCATCAGAAGTTTTCTGTTGGACTGGAGAGATGGCTCAGTGGTTAAGAGCACTGACTGCTCCTCCAGAGGTCCTGAGTTCAATTCCCAGCAACCACATGGTGGCTCACAACCACCTGTAATGGGATTCGATGCCCTCTCCTGGTGTGTCTGAAGACAATGACAGTGTACTCATATACATAAAATAAATAAATAAATTTAAAAAAAAAGAAGTTTTCTGTTATTGCATCATCCTGGGATTGGTGACTGGGCACTGTCAGCCTTCCCAGTGTGAACAGCCTCTGTTCTCTGTGCCTTAAAACATGGCAGAATAGCTGACAGGAAGGCTTCCCTACTTCTTTGAAGTAGCCAACGCGTAACCTTATGTGTTTTCCTTAGTACACGTAGGCGGCACCCAGAATAAACCCAGTTGGTCTTAGTCTATTTTGAAAACTTCCTTAGCCTATTTATATTTTTATAACTTTTTGCCTCACACCAAACACATCACTTTTTCTCTGACCTGTGGTAATGACAAACTAATGTAGATGTAGCTTTTAAGCAAGGCATATTTGCTTTTAGAACATAGGACCGTGACATACCACTACCTGCTAACTCTAGAAATGTATGAAATGAACATATTCCCAAATACAGCTTTGAGGCACAACTGCAGGACCTCCCAGCGGGCTCTACAAGACAGTCAGCCCATCTTGGCCCTGATAATCCCACTGCTTCTTCAATCCCACTGGAAGCTGAACACAGGAAACCACATTTTGAAAATGTGTATACAAACACACACACACACACACACACACGCATATATATATGCATATATATATCTCCAATTGGTCTTAATCTATAAACTGTATATACACACATACACACACACACATATCCAATTGATCTTAATCTATAAACTGTATATGCACTCACACACATATATCCAATTGGTCTTAGGCCTTAATCTATAATATATATATATATATATATATATATATATACACATATATATGTGTGTGTGTATGTATACAGTAGCAACAGTTTATATAATTATATAATATATTATATTTGTTTTGATCTATAAACTATACACACACACACGTATATACATTACAAATATAGAGTTTGCTTAAAGTCTAAGTTCAAATGTAGGTGAAAAAGACTGGACACCTGATTCAGACTGTCATCTCCTTTAAAGCCATACCTTTGAAATACTTCCCATTGATCCTCCTGTGATGGACAGCCTGCTTCTATACAGATATTCAGTACATATGAATCAGTGAATAAATACACAAATGAATGAGAATGTTCCAAGTCCCTCTCATGCAGGGATAATTCTAGTCATACAGTGTGTTCAGTAAACCTGCTTTCTGCTTCTGGGATATTTCCTTGATTGTCCCCTAACAGCAGCTAACCTCATTCCTGACTCAAGCAAAACCATTTCTTTCCCAATATGGCTGAAGACTATGTAAGGACCTAAGAAGTGCGCGCGCTCGCTCGCTCTCTCGCTCTCTCTCTCTCTCTCTCTCCCCCTCTGTGTGTGTGTGTGTGTGTGTGTGTGTGTGTGTGTATGTGCGTGTGTAATAAGGTTGTCATGTACCAATAGTACCAACAAACTAGTAGGTCTTTATTAGGATCTGGGATCAGACTACTACTGTGGCCATTTCAAGGGGAAATGCCTTTTCACAGATAGGAAGCTAGACTGGAGCTCAGTAAAAACCATACCAGAAGTATAGAAGGTAGCAGCACAGCTAAGGTGAATGCAGCTCCAGAGATGGCTTGACCCTTCCCAGCCCCACCCTCTCTGGAGCTGTGTGACAGGGCTGACTGACTGCTTAGCAGCCACAGTCCCTCCCACAGCTTAGTTCTGGTGCTCTGTGAAGACGCTGTGGCTTCTCACATTTTCTTTCTCTCTGTAGGAATGAATGCCCCTGACATTCAGCTGTTAGTCATGCTTGAAGTAGCAGCAGACGTATTGTTTGTCCTGAAACCTGAAGCCTACCCAAGATGGCTCAGCTGCAACAGCATGCTTTCTCTGCACTGCTCGCACGCACTCACCAGCGGTTTCTAAGGCAAAGTGCTTTAAAAGGCACAAAGCCTTCACCTCTGCCTCCAGAGTGCAGCCCAAGGTCACACTTAGAAGTGTGCTTACACTAATCTCTTGCTATTCATAATATTAAAAGACTGTAAACAGCATTAAGGTTAACACAGAGATTGCTTAAGTCTGTGATGAACTGCTGTGTTGAATACAAGTCCAGTTTAACTGGCTGTTATTATTATTATTATTATTATTATTATTATTATTATTATTATTTCCAAGTGTCTTCGAGTTGTTACAACAAAAACATGTAGACTGGGTATTTCGTAAAGAAACTCGTTTCTTGTAGTTTGGAAGATTGGGAAGTCTAAGGTTGACAGACACAGATCTGAGGAAGGTCTTACCGAATCATAAGAGGGTGGAAGTTGGGTTGGGGACTTAGCTCAGCGGTAGAGCGCTTGCCTAGGAAGCGCAAGGCCCTGGGTTCGGTAATGGGTCAGGGGGCTGGAGTGGCTTTTAATGGAGGTTGTTCTGATAAGTGACCGAATCATAAAACAATGACACTGCTCTGTTCATTAAGTCAGACGCCTCAGAAGCTAATTAGCTCTTGTCAGCACCCCCAACACACCTCACAAATGTAATATATAATACTTAATCTGTTCCCATGTATGATTTTATTAATTTTTTTGCAGGGGCAATACAAAAGGAAGTGGAATTCCAAGTGCATCTCATAGACATTTGTTTTTTTGCATATATCTGATCTGATGCCCCGACCACTCAACATCCCTTGTAACTCTCCTACCCCCCCCCCCCGTTCCATCTGCTCATCAATGTTTGTCTGTCTTACCAATACATTATGTGAATCCGGTTGCCATCGCACCCCAGTAAGAATGGCTAAAGTCAACAAGGCGACTGATGACGAATGCAGGTGGAGAAAATGGAGCCCTCATTCAGTGCTGGTGGGGATGCACATTGGTACAGGACCCTCTGGAAATCAGTTTGGAGAATCCTCAAGAAATGAAAGCAAGTCTCCCATGTGACCCAGCAATAGCCACTCCTTGGCATTTGCCCAAAGGACTCAGCATCTTACTCTGCAGATATCTGCTCGGTCAGACTCACGGCTAGCCAGGAACTGGAGAAAACCCAAATGCCTCTCAGCACATGAATGGATGATGAAAATGTGGGACAGATACACTATGGAATGCTGTTGGCTATAAAGAACAAAGAAACCAGGAAACCTGCAGGTAAATGAACAGACCTAAGATTCTATTGAGTGAGTTAACCTAGACACAGCAAGACAAACACTACGTTGTCTCCCCCAACCTGATGTTCCCACCTCCAAATCCTGAGATGTAAGTATATCACAGTGAAAACCAAGGAAAGTATAAAGGGACCATGGGGGCCTGAAGGGAGGAGAATAACAGGATACAGATGAAATAACCTGGGAAATGGGGGATACCAACAGGGGAGGGGAGAGGGAGGTCAGTCCAGATGAAGAGAGGACAAGGGACAAATAGCAACAAGATTTCTTGGTAAAATCTTAAGTAATCTTATTATTTTATATTCACTATATATAAATATATAGCTTACTAAATCTAAATATAATAACCTACTAAATCTAAATATATGGATATATGGAAATTAAACCACTTGGACTGACAATGCTCCCATAAAAACCATACACTAACAAAAACCCCAGTATCTCCTTTCTAGTAAGTTGATCCTGGTAGTCCAAATGACTCACAAAACAATAAGAGATTACTGATGCAGCCCTTGGTTACCTTTCAGTCAAGGATGGGCCCCTGATTTAGTTAGGGTTTCTATTGCTATGAAGCGACACCATGACCTTGGTAAGTTTTATAAAGGAAAACATTTACTTAGGACTCTCCTACAGGTTTAGTGGGTTGGTCTATTATTATCATGGCAGGAAGCATGGGGACACACAGGCAGGCAAGGTGCTGGAGAAGGAGCCGGGAGTTCTACATCTTGGTCTGCAGGCAGCAGGAAGTGATTGTGTGCCTCTAGGCCTGGTTTGAGCTTCTGAGACCTCAAAGCCCACCCCCTAGAGATGCACTTCCTACGACAAAGCCACACCCACTCCAACAAATCCTCCTACGAGCAGTCCTCCCTGTGAGCCTATGGGGGCCATTTTATTCAAACCATCACAGCACCTATTGCTGAAGACAGAGCACATTGAGGACACAAAACTTGCACAGTCCAAACTAGGTCTAACTGACTGCCTCCCTTTTGTAGTCTAGCTTCTGTGTTTACAGAAAATACTGTGCAAGCTGCCAAATGATGGAACTAATTAAATAGTCCTGCCCAGCTACAACTTGTGAGCCATGAGTATACAGGTGTAGTAAACAGCACTTGCGAATCAATGGCCAACAGCTACCTAACTGGACTTAAGACAACTCAACAGGAGAGAAATTATGCCTGACCCTGAACATCTGACCAGCTTCCAGGGTCTAGTGATGTCATGGACCCTCAAAAATATACCCGCAACTTTTCAAGAATAGTATTATTCTTTACTACATTCTAATTCTTACCTTTATACCCACAAAGAAGTACGGTTACTAACCCTTCACCAAAGAAGCCTCTTTTTTTATCTCTAATGGCGAGCATCACAAAGAACCATACAGGACACAATGCAGAGATCACCGGAGCAGGGGAGTCCAGGCTCCACGAGTGTGTCTCTGCACCTATGGCTCAGGGAATAACACAGCACAGGGGCTTGGGGAGATGGTAAGAACGAGAACACCAGGAAGTCTGCTGTTAAACAGTCTTTCCTAGAAATGGCTGCATAAACGTGACTGGAATATTAACACGGAAGGGGGTAAATATCTTGGGGCCCCAACTTTACATAAAGAATTATAGGGAGTCAGTGACTATTGAGAGAAGGATTAGCCTCTCCCGGGGATGAAACCTTGTATTGGTTGTCCAGTCCAGTGTGAGTAGCCTTGATATTACATATAACAAATACACATCACCCACCCAAATGGACTTATCAGATTGAATTTGTATGAATGTATGTGTGTGTGTGTGTGTATGTGTGTGTGTGTGTGTGTGTGTGTGTGTGTGTGTGTAACAATAATAGTCAAAGCAAAGGAGGCTATCAGTGAGAGTGGAGGGTGTAGGAAGAGTTGAGGGAGGATATATGGGGGGATGGGGAGAGGATGGGAATGGGAAAAGTGATGTAATTCTATTTCAATTAAAAACATCAAAAATGAACTATTTAACCAGAGAGGTTATCATCTAGTAACAATTTCCAGACAATTTCTTTCATACACGTTATCTAAGTCTCAAAGCAGCTGATAGGCTCTTGTTAACTATGACTTAATTTAATAAGTGATCCTTGATCTTGGATATTAAAGATGAAGGTGCTGGAAATCTTGATGAGAAAGGACGTTTTCTTTGTCATCTGTCAGAATGATTACTTTTTCATGTTTTGCTCTGCTGGGTGCAATTGTGTTATTGGACTTGATTAATTCTATTTATAGGTATAAGGAATTATCATAAAGTAGGGGCAAGAATAAACCCCTTGTTCATTAGGCTCCATTAGCAGGGAAAAACCTCAGAGCTGCGAAGCTCTCAGCGCTTTTTCGTTGACCTCACCCTGATATGTGACATAAAAGCAGATTGTAAGGACCGTCACATAGAAATCAATAAATAATTCTTAATGAAAGAACAGCAAATGAGGAGAGTTTTTAGTTATAAAGGACAGTGTGGAAAGCCGTCTTCTTGTGGCAGAGGAAAGTCTTCTCTGGCTGGGCAGACTATGCTCACACAGCAGCAAGATCTGCTTGGTGAAGTTTGTTTAACTGGATGCTGTAAAAGCCAGGAGAGACAAACTTCTCAGCAACTAAAATACCATGCAGAATAGCACTTGAAACAGTTCCTAGCCTTCATGTTTCAACATGTGGGTGTATGGAGTTTTTGTTTTCTAAATAGCCAGAAATAGAGGCTTGCATTTCTTTTTTTTAATTTATTTATTTTATATATGTAAGTACATTGCCATTGTCTTCAGACACATCAGAAGAGAGCATCAGATTCCATTACAGATGGTTGTGAACCACCATGTTGCTGCTGCGAATTGAACTCAGGACCTCTGGAAGAGCAGCCAGTGCTCTTAACCACTGAGCTATCTCCCAAACCCGAGGCTTGCATTTCTTAATTCTGAAAGATGAGATACAGTGTGTAGGATTTTTATGTTTTGTTCATAATATGCTTAACGGGCGTGCATTTTTTTTTACACCACTGCCTGTATTTATTTTTTTAATGATTTATTTTTTTTGTGCATGTGAGTACCCTATAGCTGTCTTCAGACACACCAGAAGATGGTGTCGGATCCCATTATAGGTGGTTGTGAACCACCAAGCGGGTGCTGGGAATTGAACTCAGGACCTTTGCCTTAAAGACTGTTTTATTGCTGTGGTGAAATTCCATGACCAAGGAAACTTATCAAAGGGGGCATCTGATTGGGTGCTTGTTTACAGTTTCAGGGAGTTAGTCCACTGTCATCCTGGTGGGTAGCAGGGCAGCAGACCAGCAGGCATGATAGTGGATAGTGGATAGAGATCTACAAGCTGAGGGGGCAAAGGGGTAAGCACTGGGCATGGCATGGGCTTTTGAAACTTCAAAGTTCACTCCCTGTGACACATCTCCTCCACCAAGGCCACACCTCCTAATCCTTCCCAAACAGTTCCACTAACTGGGGACCAAATGTTCAAACATATGAGCCTATGGAGGCCATTCTCTTTCAAACTACCACATGGCCCGACAAATTATACTAGTAAATAATAGGCTAATGTTTATATTTCAGTCATCATTAGCATTTGGGTTTGGGGCTGGAGAGACGGCTCAGCAGTTAAGGCTGTACACCGTTCTTGTAGAGGACCAGTTTGGATTCTAGCACCCAGGTTGGGTGGCTCACAACCAACTTCAGCCCCAGGACATCTGGTGTTGTCTTCTAGCCTAAGCAGGCAAACATAGAGAGACACATGCATGTACATAATTAAAAATAAAAATACAATCTTTTTATAAAGACTTAAGTCTTTATTATCTACCTAGACTATTGAACAAGGAATTTGAATTTTGATGCTCCTTAGAAACGGACGTGTTTTATTTTAACGTTGCAATAGAATAAAAGAATTCCTTGGGCCATGCATCTTCTAAACCCAGTCAGCTTAGTGTAATATTTGAGAATGTGATCGGTCAGAGATACTAAAGCGTGCATAGAAAACTCTGACCTAAAATACATCTTAGTACCTGAAGAGGAAAGCTTGTTTTTAAGGTTCTGTGACTATTTACTGGGGTAAGGAGCATTTGAAAACTGCTGTCAACGAATTTCTTGGAGACAGTTGCCAAACTTATAAAATCTGAGTAAGCAGGGAGCCAGAAAGGAAAAAAAAAATTGCAATGAAATAAAAGCTGCTCGGGTCAAATCTGAGCAAGTGTTCTGATGTTAGACATATTAGGGATTGACTCTGAAGCCCCCCATTTGATTTCTGTCTCAGTCTCTTCTTCAGCGATGAATGAATAAAACGTATTCCGCACAGGACCTAAAGCATCAAATGAGAAGGATCGTGCACAGAGCACGTGGTAAGTCATCAGTTGGAAGATGATTCCCAAGGGAATGAACAAAAAACATGGCCTGGATGGAATAGCGTTCTCTACAACAGGCTCACCGGGTCTCACATCTCGATCTATTAACGCCCAACTAGGCATAGGGCCAAGGAGGAATTGTATGTATTTGCTCAAAACTCCCTGGTCACTATGGTTAATGGCTTAGTTTTGACAGCCACTGGAATGGCATAAAGGTGGTACCACCCTTCTGACTTGCGGTGTGAAGGAAACCTCAACCCCCCCCCCCCACACACACACCCAAAGTAAAACAGGAACGAGAAAAGCACTGTGAGTGAATTGTTAAATGATGTCTCATCTTTCCATACCCGTGTAGCTCCCCAGCCCAGATGTGGGAGTACCTCCCAGCTACAAGCAAAGTTGGTATGCTGATTTAAATAATTTATCAACTAAATCGGAGCCTACGTCGGGTCGGGCTGTTTAGAGATAAGGACCTTGATTCATGCCCTCCTCAATAAGCCCAAGATATCGTTGGTTCTGTTGTGACTGGAGGCCACAAATGCCAAAGGTGTTTGAAGCTCTGATCACAGGTCTAGTTGAGAACTGCTTTCAGGATTTCCTCTTCGGCCTGAGGGGAGGCGAGAAGAGTGAAGCTGATAACACGAGGCAGGGACCTCAAAACAGCAGACTTGAGAATGTTCATGTAGGAGTCCAGGAATGTCTGGAGAGGGCTCTGGCCTACGTGTCTTGCTTGTCTTCTAAAGGTGTACTCCTACGTAGAGGTTACACATGGCCGTGAGACTGAAACCAAGAAAAGGCTCCTGGGTGTCCTGCAGCCGAACTGTCAGAATGCACTGCCGATCTCTTCCAGTACTTTGTGCCACGGTTTCTGGTTCCAATCCTATAACATCCCCGAGCAGCTCCATGCTGTCCTGTTTCCTGGGACCCTTCTGCTAGAAGGGACCTCTGTTCACTAGCTCTGCCTCTCAAGATACCGCCTATGAATGGATAGTAAGCCTCTCTCTAAAACTAAAAGTAGCCTATTAGCAAATGTTAACAGTTTCTGTAAGACTTATAGATACCAAAAAAAAAAAAAAAAAAAAAGAGGCAAATGGGCAAGCTTCTGGTGCTTCCTAAAAACCATCTTGGGGACTAAAGAAATAAGTAAGAGAATTTTCTGCTTGGGCACGAGAACCCATGTTTAGATCCCAGCACCACTTACAAAAACAAAGAAAACCACCAAAAAGCAAAACCATCAGCCAACGAGACCTAACCTCACAGCTGCAGCCTCTGTAGCCGGAATGGGTTTGGAGGCAGGAGGATCACTGGGGTTTGCTGACGAGCGCCAGCTTAGTTCCAAGTCTAACAAAAGACCCCATCTCAAGGTAATAAGCAGATAGTAACAGAGTGAGATACTGGACATAATCCTCTGGCCTCTGCCTCTGTGCACATATATGCAGACATCATACCTACTACCCCCACCCTCTTTATCCGCCCCCCCATACCACATGAATAAGTAATCAAACCTCGGAAGACAGTTTTAAACCTTGGGTGTCTGATACTGGAATGAGAGCCAAGAAGAACCACAGTTGCATTCGCTTTTCCCTTTTCACAGGTCTCTAATCTTACTTCTCAAGTTGGCCACCGCCAAGACACTACTTCTCTAAAACAGAATGGATCTGTCAGTACTTGTCTGTACCTGAGGCTTAATGAAATTAGGTTCTGCAAGCCTGAGACAATTTCCTGAAATTCTTCAGTGGATTAGTTCTAAGTATTTTTGCTACAATTTGTATTCTCTGGACTCAGTGCCATCTCGTCTTCTCAGACACATTCTCTGCAGGGCCGCCACTCACATACGTGTTTTTATCGAGGGCAAACGTTCTCCAGTGTGACAGCTTTATGACGCTCACTTCCAGGAATATAGGTAATTCTTCTTCAACATGCAATTTGAAAAAAGCTTCTGGCAAATGTGATTTCATGTTTGGAGTTTTGAGAGTACTTATTGTGTTTAGGTTGATTTCTGTAAATCAAATATCAGAGTCAGGGGCTGGAGAGACGGCTCAGTGCTTAAGAGCACTGACTGCTCTTCCAGAGGTCCTGAGTTCAAATCCCAGCAACCACATGGTGGCTCACAACCCTCTGTAATGGGATCCAATGCCCTCTTCTGGTGTGTCTGAAGACAGCTACAGTGTACTTATAAATAAATTAAATAAATAAATAAATAAATAATCAGAGGCAAAGAGGAACGATTTTAAAAAATTATCCAAATAGTTCATAGATACCAATTGCTGAAGTTCGGTCCTAAATTCCAATGTTCTACTCACTAAGTGATAATGTGACTTCAGGTCTGATATTTTCACTGTATAAGGTAATTTGAGAATAACTTACATAGTAAAGAGATATTACCTCACGGTGACCTCTTACGATGAATCTAAAATTAAGTGTGCAGGAAGACTTCCTGAGTTGTTAAAGGACGGATTGCACTGCAAACCCCAGTATATTAGACCTTCTTCTGCGTTCACGCACAACGATAATTCATTGGGTTTCCAATTCCTTCTCAAATTGAAGTTAGAAAAACACCGCCATATTCAACACAAGCATCCTATCGCAAATATTCTTTCGTGAGGAGGAATGCAAGACATCATATAAAATCCTCAGAACCCATGAAGAGCTAAACAGTTCATCTCCCTAATGGCTGTGATGCTGAACAATATTAAAGGTGTCTATTAGCCGCTTCTATATTTCTTTCTCTCCCTGCTACGTGAATCCTAGCCTTAAACACCTAACATTGGGTGTAGAGGCCAGAGAACCGGAGAGGGGCCTTAAGAGATTGGGATGTAGTAGAATGTAGAGAATATGAAAGTATGAATGTAGGAAACATGGACCAACAATTCTGAGGGTGAAGAATTTTAAGCAAGGATAAGGTGGAGGGTAGAGGAGATGGGGAGGGGGGAGGGTTAACTAAAACAAAGACAATCTGGAAAATCCCCCTGAAAACACCATTTTAAAACATGATTTATTATTTTAAAATAATTTTAAGGGAGATACTGTGCATGGCTGGAAATCTCTACTACACGCAGAAACCATGGGTTATTAAACAGTCCCATTTATATGTATGTGCTGGTTAGTTTTAGGTCCACTTGATAAAATCTATAGTAATCTGAGAGGAGGGAGCCTCAGTTGAGAAAATGCCTTCACAAGATGGGGCTGTAAGCAAGCCTGTAGGATATTTTCTTAATTAGTGGTTAATGGGGGAGGGGCTGTTCATTGTGAGTGGCGCTACAGGTTGAGCGAGCCTCAAGGAGCAAGTCAGTAAGCAGCACTCCTCCATGGCCTCTGCATCACCTCCTGCCTGAAGGTTCCCACCCTGTTTGAGTTCCTGCCTTGCCTTCCATCAGTGGACTATGACTTGGAATATGTAAGCGAAATACACCCTGTCCTCCTCAAGTTTCTTTTGGTCGTGGTGTTTCATCACAGCCATATCAGCTAAGATATGTGTAACGCCTCCTTATGAGTTGGTCAGACAGGCTCCCTTTAAAATATAGCTTCTCACCATTCGTTGTAGTTTTTTCCCCCCGGAACTAGATACGACTCTATTGCTGAAGACACCATAAAACAAGCGAGAACTGATCCGGAGAGCTGCCTTCCCACTGGCAAACCTTCATAGTGCTGGAGATGCTACGCAGGCTGCTGGGGAGAAGGGACATCAGCGGTCCTGCTCAGCTGTGAATCTTATGAACTTCAATCAAAACCTGCCAGGCAAGATGTGCCTGCTTGGGGTTGGGGATTTAGCTCAGTGGTAGAGCGCTTGCCTAGCAAGCACAAGGCCCTGGGTTCGGTCCCCAGCTCCGGAAAAAAAAAAAAAAAAAAAAGATGTGCCCGCTTATGAAATAGCCGTAATAGTTAAGTTTCTATTGCTGGGGCAAACGCCACAACCAAAAACAACTTGGGGAGGAAATGATTTATTTGGCTTAAAGGGTACAGCCCATCACCAGGGGAAGTCAAAGCGGGAACTCAGGGCAGGAACCTAGAGGCCGAGACTGTGGAGGAACACTGCTTCCTGGCTCACTTCCCGGGCTTGCTCGGTTTGTTGGTTTGCTTTCTTATATGCTCCAAGACCACCTTCCCAGCCGAGGGCCCGCCCACAATGGGCTGGGTCCTCCCCGTATCAATCGTTAATAAAGAAAAGCCCTAAAGACTTGCCACCGGCCTGTCTTGTGGAGACATTTTTCTCTATTGAGGTTCTCTTTTTCTCAGATGGCTTTAGCTTGAGCCAAGTTGACAAAAAACAAACAAACAAACAAACAAACAAACCCCAAAAACCTAATCAGGACAAAAATCGTTCTTGGATTGGATTTTAAAACTACTTCACACGCATGGTTCAGTCAACCTGGTCAAAAGCCCACATCAGGGGAGAGTACAGGCCCTGGCGAGGAACTTCATATTGTTATCTAGCTAAGTTGGCAACATCAAGCTGCCATCTAGCAATATATTTATTTTATTTTATTTTATTATTTTTTGGGGGGGAGGGCCAGGTCTTCTCTTGCTTTCTGGCCTGGAACTCACTCTGTAGACTAGGCTGGCCTTGAACTCAGAGATCTGCCTGTCTTTGCCTGCAAAGTGCCAGGACTAAGGGCATGCGCCACCATGCCTATCATTTATACACATGGACTCTCATCCTGAGTCAGAGAAGCTCCCGCTTCCAGTAAATAGTGGGAATCAGGAACTTGGGGTTGCCCAAGGCGTTAAGAATGATGACAGGTGAGTGTACAGCTGATGAAGAAGACATTTACGCCAACCCCTTTGAGGCTTAGGGAACATTGCAAAAGAAGGGGCAGAAAGAATGTAAAAGCGGGAGGATAGGGAATAAGGCTGGGCAATGCCTTCTTACCCGGGCGTAGCCGTCATTCCCGCATGGATGGATGCCTGAATATCTATGGGACTACAAAGGAACAGGGCTGTGAGCAGAAAGGCACAGGGGGAGGAAGTGCTCAAGGCATCCAGCCCTCCACTAACAGTTTACAACGGATAGGCCTGGAGAGCAGGGCAATCATTGCTTTATTTGTGTACCCATTGATGACCTCATCAGTCCCCAATGAACGCGTCCTATCCAGAGGTGCCACAGATGGCCCTAGTTGAACTAAATTTGTCACAAAGCAAAACCAGAAGTCATAAACTTGAGAAAGGGACCGGAGGAGAGAAGGTTGATAGGGGTGAGAGAGAGATAGGAGGGGGTGGGGAAGAAAGTAATTTAAAAAAAGTATGTATGTATATCAAAAATATTAAAAATTTGAAATAGAGATAACTAGGAAAATAAAACAAATTACCTTTTTTTTCATTTAATTACATAGGATAAGATGTACATTCAAAAGTAATTATATGGTGTGTTTTAATGATCCTCTACAGTTCCTAATTAGATAGTCCAAACATCTTCCCTATGAGGTGGGATGAGTAATATCCTCCTTGCCTTGCTTGCCTCTGAGGAAATAAAATGCCGAATGACACCGGGACACACCCAGAATCTCCCAGTGAGTCATGGTGAACTGATCAGAATCCACAGATCTGATTAGGAGGCTTCTACAACAACCCATTACTCTTCTTCTCCTATTTTATGCTAAAATATCATGTTTTGTGGTTTATAATTATTATTTCTGGTTAAAGTTTTTTTTTCTAAACTCACTCCATTGTGCTTGCTTGCTCTGCTCTAATGCGTTGTGAAATACATTAGATAAACTGTGATATTATCACCTGCTGACTGTTTTGTGAAAGGCATCGAAGAAAATAAAAAAAAAAAAAGAAAAATCACAGGTAAAATCTAGACAGAAATAAAGTTTGCACTGTAGAATCTATACCCGTGTGTGTGCACATGCACATGTGCTTACACACACTCATTAGTATTCTAAATGGTGAACACATGAACACATTTCTAACCAAGGCAACCTATACAGTATTCTAGGATGTACTAATAATTACTTTGATTTAAAGTTATTGGAGACTGAAATGTAAAAACAAATAAGAACTGGCTAGCTACCTCGGTTTGAATGAAACACCACAGAAAAAAATAGTTGTGTTTTGATTTCAGTGTTGACATACTCTGGTAGCCTAGCTACAGGAAGAGGGATTGCTACTACAGCTGATAGGTTCCTTTATAGCCAGAGAGCTGGTGTTTATTGTCCCGCAGGGGAAACTCCTTAGCTCCTTCCTTTCCTCACTGAGGGACATATATAGCATACTCCTCTTGCCTCGCCTATGGAATCATCTCATCCAGAGAGTGGGGAAATTATTAGACCCTGAGGCAGTGGATGACCATAAAGAAACTGCTTTCCAGACACAGCTGCACAGCTGGACTTATGCACTCTCAGTGTTTGTGACAGAATGTATAAGACCTGGCAAAGGCTAAGTTATTCCAGCTTGGAGGAGGGGGTGGCAACAGTGTTGCTATCTGTGCAGCTATTGGCAGTTGGTAACTACTGGGAGAGGGAGAAGCTTTTCTTCTGGAAGGCAGAACCCGAGAGGCTATGTGTGTTCCCGGACATGCTCCTAAAGCTTACACACAGAGACAACACAAAGTGGATTCAGTGGGTTTGGGAAACCAGACCTCATGAAATTGGAAAGGGAAGGTGGCAGAGCAGGAGTTGGTGGGGGAGGGAATGGAGTGGATTTGACCAAAACCCATATGAAACATATGTGCATGTGTGAAATTCCCAACCAATGAAAAGGGACAAAATAAAACAATAAAAAATATGGAAATAAAACAGGCAGGAGATTAAAACATAGGATGTGCAAGAAACGTGAATGTAAAACACCACAAACTAAAATCCCCAAACAACAGAGGACTCTGATAACTGAAGAAAATGGGTCTCGAAGGAAGAAACACAAATGCCAATAAATACTTTAAGATGTGGTTAGCCTCCCAGCTGCCAGGGAAGTGAAAGTTAAAACCACCTTGAAGGTTCTGGTGGGACTGATCAAGCAGGTAAAAGTATTTACTGCAGGAGCATGTTGACATGACTAGCATGAACATGTGTGCCTGGCATGTGTGTGTACAGATGGTGATGATGATGACGATCATGATGACAGCAACAATGGATACATTTTTTAAGTTAAAAAAATCTCTTAGCGATTCTATCTCAGCACTGTCAGAATCCTTTGAGACGATTGTATTTAGCTCTCTAGGCCATTTGTTGATTGGGACATTTAGTTTGCAGTGTCTACCTTTGCATTTCCTAAACATGCTGGACATAATCATCTGTCTGTTCTGTATTTCACAGAGACTTTGCCTCATTCCAAGGACTGCTCTTTGTGCTGAGATGCACTTAATTTTCATACCATCCCATGTATTATTCTCCAGATTATTTCCTGTGCTGTTGGGGTCTATTCAGAAAATCCTTGCTTATGTCTCCAGTGTATTTTCCTGTTTGCAACTTTCAGAGTTTAAGGAGATCACATTAAGGATTATTAATTTGAATTTAATAGATTTTTGTGCAGAAAGAGAAACAGGGAGCTAGTTCCACACTCCTGTCTGTGGAAACCTCACCATCTGTTTAAGAGGCTTCTTTCTCAGCTAAGTTATGTTTTTGAAAGATTTGTTTTTATTGTTTAGAATCAGGTCACTGTTGCCGTACGGGTTCATTTCTGGGCCCTTATTCCATTGTCTACATTTCTAGTCTGGGTCTGCATTGTGCTGTTCTTGGTTCTAAAACACAAGTTGAAGTTAGGTATTATGATACCTGTAGTGTTGCTCCTTCTAATGAGGGTTACTTTAGATATTTAAAACCTTTCGTGCTTTTGTTTGAATTTCAGGATTGCCTTTTACAGTTCTGTGAATAGTGTCTCTAGAGCTTAATTTCGGTAAGATAGTTATTGTCTACCAGTTACTTCCTTAGTGTCTTAAGATTTTCACCATAAAAGTTTTTTTTTTACTTCCTTGTTTAACTTGATTCCTGGAACTTTTTTTTTCCCCTGAGCTGAGGAACGAACCCAGGGCCTTGCGCTTGCTAGGCAAGAGCTCTACCACTGAGCTAAATCCTCAACCCCATTCTTAGAACTTTTAAAGCTAAAAGAAATGTGAATAAAAAAAATTCATTGGCAAAAAGAAATCTTTCTTAGAAAATTCATCACTGATATATATATATATATATATATATATATATATATATATATATATATATATATATATATATGAAAACTCTTGGTTATTGTGTTCATTTTATATGCTGATACTTTGCTAAAAATATTTATTATGTTTTAGAGGTACCTGATGATAAAGACATCTGATGGCCAAAAGCAACCTGGAGAAGAAGAGGTTTATTAATATTCTATATCCCAAGTCACAGTTGGTCACTTGGAGGAAGCCAGCCCAGGAGATCAGAGCAAGAAGAAATTCCATTAGTATAACAAGTCATCTGGCTTTCAATGTTTTAATTACTACTCAAACATTTTAATTTTTTGGAAAGAATTGTTTATCTTTGTTTTATGCATATGAGTGCTTTGCCTGTTTGTATGTTTGTGAACCACATATGTGCCCTGTGCCTGTGGAGGCCCGGGGGGTGGGGGTGGGGTCAGACTCATTGGAACTGGTGGCTTAGATAGTCGTGAGCTACTGTGTAGGTGCTGAAAGCTGAACTGAGGTTGTCTGCAGGAGCAGCTCAATTGTTGACCCATCTTTCCAGGCCCCATTACTGGGTGAGCATCCCCTTTTATAGTGAATCAAAACACACACCAATCAAAACATGTGCAGAAAAACATGGAGCCCTTTTGTGTTGGCCAACGAATACCGGTTGGGGCCTACCCTAGCGTATGGTGGATATATACAAGGACACTGCATTAGAGAAAACTGATTATCCCTTTCCCAGCAGGTATCAAATGCCCACAGCTTCCTAGTTAGGGATGAAAACTCACGACTGCTTCCCCTGTCCGTGCTGGTACCACACCTAGCTTGAACCTGTGCAGGTCTTAGGCATAAACTTCTGATCTCTCCAGATGGCTTTATCAGTTTTGTTGTCCCCTGAAGACGCTGTCTCCTTGGAATCATCCAGGGCCTCTGGCTCTTACAATCTTTCTGTCTCCTCCTTCCACATAAACGCATGAGCCTTGAAGGAAGGGGCGGGATAAAGACATACCATTTAGGGTTGGGTGCTCTAAAGCCTCTCACTGTCCACATCCCGTGCACTTGTGAGTCTCTGGGTTAATTATCACATACTTCAAGATGAAGCTTCTTTGATGAAGGTTGAGCAACACCCTGACATGTGGGTACAGAAATATGTCATTAGGAGTAATTTTATTACTGCTTTCCTTTTGCAGAATAATAGCAACCGTTCTCCCCTTAGGCCAATGACCTATATAGTCTAAGGTTCTCACCCACATCATCAGCATCCCACATGGGTTCCATCTCTTGGAGTGAACCTGTAATCCAACAAAGTAGTGGTCTGCTGTTCCCACAACACCGTGCCATTACTGCCTTGGTATTCTTGCAGGCAGGTCTCTGCTGTAAGATTTGTAGCTGGTGCACACTGGTGATAACTTTTCCCCTCCAGCCATATGCAAAGACCAAGTATACTACTCCGTAGGAGTGAAACTTCTATTTGGGCACCAGTTCAATCTCTCCATGTTTAATGAGATGAGGAAGGGGTGTCCTTTACAATAGCATCAGGGTAGAGAGAGTAACCAAAAACCTTGACAGTAGCTTGTGATGTTTGGGAAGGCCTCTGGGACCCTTTTTGGTAAATGACCCATCAAGATTTAGCCCATTTCCAGCACTGATGGATTTATTGGTGGAATAAGTTATCTACCAAAGGCATAGATTTGTACAGTTTCTATCATCTCTATTGTTCATGTCCAGTCTTAATCTTTGGTGGTCACATAGGATGTGTGGTGTTATCCTAATTCTCTCATACCCTTTCATACTTGCTTTGTGTCCGAATATGTGGCCCATTTAATGTTGTGCTTTGCCCTGAAGTTATCTGTATTTTGATGCTAATTCCACTGCCCCCAAAGACAGCTGCCTAGTCACATACTCAGAACTCAGGTGACTTCACCAGAACCACTTCCCCATTGAATTTGTAAAATACAGGTGACGGGCAGGTACAGGATAGAAGGAGGCCTGTCATTGGAGGAGAAGGAAGGATGGGTGGGAGAGAAGTTTGAAGGAAGAGGAGGAGACTAGAAGAGAAAGGAAGAGACAGGATAGAGAGGGGAGAAGCCATGGCAGGTGATGTTAAGATTCTGCTCTGTGTATTTACAGGTTGTTATCAATGTTCCTAAGGGTTGGATGGTACTGGGCTTTGTATGTTTAAGTGGGCAATAATATCTTATCAATTGGATCTAAGATTATTGTGTTGTGTGTTCTTTCATGTGAGGGTTTGAGTGTAGGAAAGTGTGCGGCTGGGATGTGGTTCCACCAAGATAGCTAGCAGATATCTTGGGGCACCACGGTGCTGGACCCAGCGGGGTAAAAGACAACAATACTTTTTTATTTTTTTATATTTTTACAACAATTTTAGAGAAAGTTCCATGAGGTGTTGAGAAGAAAAGGCGTTGAGAAGAAGTTTGGGGGTAATGTTCTGTAGATGTCCGTTAGGACCAACTGATTTATGTCATTACTTAGTTTTTGCCTAGATTGCTTGTCTAGTAGTGAGAGTGGGATAATCAGTTTGCCTACAGTTACAGTGTTAGAATCAATTATGATTTTAGATTTACTGGTGTTTATTTTATGAAATTGGATACTCTTGTGTTTGTGTATAAATGTTTAGAATTATAGTAGCCTCTTGTTGGATCTTTGTCCTTTGATGAAGTATGCATTGTCTTCCCTTGTCTCTTTTGATTAGTTTCAATTTGAAGTCTATCTTGTCAAAATTAAAATAACTATACCTATTTGCTTCTTGAGTATATTTGGCTGGAATACCCTTTGCTATCCTTTGACTCGAAGGTGATATCTGTCCTGGATGGTTCTTTGGACGCATCAGAAAACGGATCCTATTTTCAAATTAAATCTGTTAGTTTGTGTCTCTTTAATGGGTTTTGACACATTGGCATTAAGAGCTATTAACAAACAATATTTATTGGTTCCTGTTGTTTTGTTCCTGTGGTTTGGGGATTCCCTCTCTCTATCGTTTAACTCTTCTGAGGTGATTTATTTGAGTCCTTCATCTTCCCTTCAGATCGAAAGTTTCCTTCTGGTGCCTTCTATGGGGCAGGATTGGTGGCTATAAATGGCTTCGGTTTGTTTACACCTTGAAATGTTTTTCTATCTCTGTTGACTTGATACTTTTTCTGGGTATAGCAGTCTGGTCTGCCATCGGTGGTGTCTCAAAGCTTGTAGAACATCCACCCAGGCCTTTCTGGTTTTTAGAGTCTCCATTGAAAAAAGTCAGATATTATGATAACGTGCCTCCTTTAGATGTTACTTGGTATTTTTCCTTGCAGCTTTTAATATCCTTTCTTTGTTCTTTAGTGTTTTTGGCTTTTATACGTTGTGAGAAATTTCTGGTCCGATCTGGTGTTTTATATGCCTCTTGTACCTTGGAAGATATCTATTTCTTTAAATTAGAGGACACTTTTTCTTTGATTTTTGTCAAAATATTTTTTCCATAGCCAGGAATGGTGGTGAAAGCACATAGATGTCTATGAGTTCTAGGCTAGTCTGGTTTACATGTAAGTTCTAGCACAGCCGTATTAAAAAAACAAAACAAAACAAAACCATGACTATTATTATTTCCTAATTATTAACAGTCTGTGAATGAGAATTCACGAAAGAAAGTGCACCGGAAGAGACTAGCTGACTAGAACTTCAATGACTGGAGAGCTTCGAGTATTACAAATGTAGACCCTAACTGAAAGCTATCTTGGGTAATCTTTGTAGTTCTAAATAGCCATTCCTTGCCTCCCCTCTGTGCCTGACCTAGCATCCTGCTAGAACCCAGGACTTAACACCCTGAAAAACAGATGAAAACCTTTTAGGAATGTATTAGCTTAGTAAAACCCCAGTTTCGTACTAATCAGGGGGCCAAGGGTACTGCTAGACAGTATCAAATACCTATAGTAGTTCTTATCATCGAGTGTAACTTGCCTCTCTGATGTTTCCCCCAATTTATTTTTAAAATGCCTTGATTTATAGCACCTTTTGTTCCCTTACTCCATCAAACTGTTTCCATATTGGAACCATGGAAGGAGAGTTGCGCCGAATTTGTGTTTTCAGGCCACGATGATTCAAATTTACTCCTGAATAAATTGCTTCTGCTCTCCTTTGAGTTAAGAGCTGTGTTTTCACATGGATAGGTCTTAGGTCAAAAATAAACAAGTAAGTAAGTAAATAAAATGAACTATTTTTAGGTGGTAAAGAAACCCAGGGAAAATGGCTGAGAGGCTTATTAATATATGAGAGCAGATGCTAGCCAGCTCTTCCAGCACCGCTGAGTACCGGTGGCTCTGCCCAGCGAGTCATTCAGCTCCCTACCCTAAACCCCAGAAGCTGGGCTTCTGTTTCTCTTCTCCATTTAACTTGGCCATTTTAGTTACACAAGCTTTCTTGGCTCCTGGCTGCCTGTGTTTCCCGATCTCTCTTGGTTATCTTGCCTCCCTCTATCCTCTTTTCCCCAACCCCCTCTTCCCTTTCACTACTGGGTCATTCTACAGGCCTAGTTCAATCTGCCTGTATTCTCCCTCATATCTGCAATAAACCCTTCTCCTCAACCACACCTATGTCCTCGCTATTTATGCAACTGTTTTTTTCTTTCAGTGTCCTTTGCCGCCAGTGTCTTTCACATGGCAGCACTAGGACTGCTGTCAAGTCATTTTTTAAAATTTTATCTTTTATTTTTGTTACCCTGAAGTCAGTACATTCCTTACATAGTTGTGGATATTAGAGTCCCAGGGGAGGATAACTGGTCAAAAGGACTCACATAAAATAAAACGTAAGTGGGGGTAGGAAAAAAATGAAAACTAAAAAGTGTTGGACAAATCTCTTTCAATGAGTGCATAAAACATGACAAATACAAAAAGGGGTGAGAGGACAAAAGCCACCGTGTCACCTCCACAAGCCACCAATTCGGCAATAACTGAAACCAAAGGTACAAAAATAGCAGCACACGAGAAAGAGTCCAGGACGCCATCTTTAAAACAGGGATGGAGATCGGTGAATAAGAAAATCAACTCAGGTCGCACATGAGGACATTAGCAAGGTGGAAGAAATGTCCAGGGTGCTGTAAAAACAACCAGTCTTTTTCTCTCAAATACTATACCACTCGTGTTTAGGACAAGGAATTAAAATCCTTTTAATCTCCCCTACCTTGTAAGATTTTGACGTAAGTGTGTTCATCATCCTCGCCAGGTCAGCCTTTGTTCACACAAAGTAAGGCCCACTGCTCTTTTCTGGGAATTTGATGGCCTGGAGTAGTGACCTTTTTCTCCCTTCCTCTTTCTGTTCCTGTCCTCTATGTCTCTCCTCAGAGGAGCCAAGTAAATAAGATCGTGAGGTCAGTCCCCAGCCAGTGGGGAAAGGACACAGCCAGCTCCTGAGTTAGAGTAAAAGCCAATGGTCACGTGCCTCAGTGTTGGCTCTTCCCAGGCACACCCACCTCACCAAACAACGTATGGTTCGTTCAGGCCCTTCAGCCGTAATGGTGGTCTCCTTTTAGCGTCTGGAATGCATTTAACCATTTGGAGGAGAAGTTTAAAGCACGGAGGGAAAAATAACAGCGTGGAAACTGGGATTCTGTAAAAACCAAAGAGCGGTGAGAAGTGAAACGGGTTCCTCCCCGGAGCAGATCATCTTGTAGAAACAAGACTAACGAATATAACAACTTTCTCACAGAGGCTGGCATAACGATGGATGTGACAACACCTTGACCGGGACTGACTAATTATACTTATCTCTTGTCCCAGTTCTTCTATTTATACCTAGCTCTTATCAGTACCCACACCCCACCCCTACCCACACACAGCAAGACTAACCTGGGGTTTCTGGACCCTTTGCTCATTTTTCTTCCACGTGTGGTTGAGTAAATCTTTCTCCGCTTTTCCCTAGGTGGGCGGTTAAATGTAGCTTGTCGGGGTTGTCAAGGGCCAAGGCTTGCAACCCGAAAGCTCAAGCGTAAACACAGTTATGTCATGCATTTCCTCATGGTCTTGCACGGCCTGGGAACGACGCTGTTGGCTTGCGGTGCAGGAGTAGAACTGGGTGTACTTCTTCAGCCATAGTGTCTGCAAGCTCACCGAGGGAGCCTACCTATCCTCTCCAACACCTAGCCCTGGGAGGCATTTTAGCTTTGGCTTCACCCCCTCTTGTGATTTTAAAATTTACTTCCTCAATGGACAGGTGAGTCCTCCTCACACCTTGACTGAACACTATACATCTTCAAGCTCTCTTCTGCTGTCTGTTTCCTTCGCTTCCGTTCTTCTACCTTCTTGGTAACTAACACGGCTGGAGCGCTTTTTAATTGAAGATAGCTACTGTTAAAAGAACATCGTCAGCATGGAAACCGCTGATAAATATGTGGAGAAATGTAAAATGGCTCAGTCACTGTGAGAGACAATATGAAGATTCCTCCAAAAGTAAGTAAGTAAATAAAAAGTATTGTCTTAGCCAGCAATTCTACCTGTGGGTGACAGACAGGAGGCAGAGTCTCAGGAGATTAGTATGCCCTTGTGTTGACAGCACTGCTGTTGAGGAAAGTTGAAATGTGGAAGAGAGACCCTTAGCAAGTGAGTAAGCAGGATGTGGTAAACACATTGAATTTATAATATTCACCCTTGAAAGGAAAATGACTCAGCACGGATGCTTCAGCATGAGTGGACCAACCCCTGGTACACTGTGCTAAGTGAAATAGCCAAGCACAGAACCAAAGATGTCTCCACCCTCAACTTGTCATCTAAAACATTGGAAGCACAGGGACTGAGGGCACTGGGAGAGGGAGGGTGATGATGCGACACATGGAGGACAGCACTTATTCCTACCATTGAGAGGACAGCGAAAGTGACTCCACCAACTTTGAGAGGGATAAGAGGAAAGGAGCCCTTTACTATGTTTGTTGTCTTGTGTGTGTGTGTGTGTGTGTGTGTGTGTGTGTGTGTGTGTCTGTGTGTGTGTGTGTGTGTTGAACGAGTATCTCATTAAACCCTGCCAAGATTACTACAGTATCACAGCTTAAGTCCAGCTGAAACCCTACCCAATCCTTCACGAAACAGAAAGAAGAAGGTGTTCCTTAACAAGTTTCTTTAGGCGGAGTACGAAATGGAAGAGGACATTTGTAATTTATTTAAGATCATCTAAGTTATGATGTTTTGGAAAATAACCCTGGATTTGATGAAGTTCCTTGTGGCACTTCTAATCTCTCAGTGGCTCTAAGCAAGTCTGGAGTACAGTAGTTATTGTGTTTATGCTTAACTAGATTTGTTAAAAGACAGGAAAGGACCAGTTCCCTTGAGTAGGGCAGAAAGATTAACACAAGGAGGCACAGAATGTGCCAGGTGCTGCTGACCAGTTTTGAGCGGTACGTAGTTCAGAGAGTGGGGTGAAGGATGGGCTTCATCCTGTCTATGGAACCCCTGAGCTGTAGACCACCTTCTTGTTTTGATTGGATTATTAGAAGACTCAATATTTATTGTTGGGAAACAATCTTTTTGTACACCTTGGGTTTTAGAGGACATGTATTCTGAGAAGTCTGAACATTAAATGCTGTCCAGGCCTTCTTAGTCTTCATGACAACCTAGCATGACTCCTATATTCCCAGACAGTGTCTAGGGCCACTCACCTACCACACAATCCCAAAGATGATTAAGAAGCCTCACTCCCAAAAGCTTTAATTACCTTATTTGGGGAAGATTGTTAACATGTCTGAGGGAACAGATGGGATTCGAAAACTCAGTTAGTTGGATTAACAGGTATTCTAGGACCACTTGAGAGGGGGAGGGGAAGAAGCAAGAGTAGAAAAAGGCATTAGGAGAAATTGAAATTCAGAAGTGGGGGGTCTTTCCATGTAGAGGAAGAAAGTTTAGGAGTGTGTGACATCTTGGCGAAGAAGTCAAGAACTCAAGGACTGTGGACGGTGAGAAGCCTCAGCGCGGTGGCAGGCCTTGAGATGAACGGGAAGCATAGTCGATGGAACTTTCCAGAGTGAGCCTGAATGGCAGGGATCCAGTGGGAAAGCACGTTTCTCATTCATTCAGGCCATGCATTCAGTTGCCAGCACAGAACCACAAAAATCAACAGACAGAACTAACAAACTTGACATTTGAAAGCGTGTTCTAAAGAGTCAGAGAAGGACGAGGTAAAGTGATGTTGGGTGTGGCGGCACGTTGGCTTCCAATCCCAGCTGCTGTAGAAGTTGGGCGTGTGTAGCTGGTGATGGCATACAGGGGTTTCGAGCTAGCAGAAGCAACTCAGGAGGAAAGTCCACCTCAAAAAACAGTAACGACGACAACAGCTCGATCTTTTATTAGTTACTCTTCTGTCGCCGCGATAAAGCATATGACCAAAAGTGACTTACTTTTTTTTTTTTTTTTTTTCTTTTTTTCGGAGCTGGGGATCGAACCCAGGGCCTTGTGCTTCCTAGGCAAGCGCTCTACCAGTGAGCTAAATCCCCAACCCCGTGACTTACTTTTATTTTACTTAAGACAGGTAAAATAAAGAAAAAAGACTTTATTTTGGGTATCGTTCCGGAAAAATTAGAGTTCATCAGGGAAGGAAGGCATAGCAGCAAGCGATCGACACAGCAACAAGAGCAAGAAGATCAGAGCTCACCTCATCCGTCACGTGCAAAAAAGAGAGTAAACTAAGAGTAGGGAGAGCCTATGGACTTTCAAAGCTCACCGCCAGTGACATACTCCAGCCACCAAGACCACACCTCTTAAGCCTTCTCAAACAGCAGCACCAACTGGGGACCAAGTATTTCAATGTTTGAGCCTGTGAGGGACATTTTGTGTTTAAATCACAAGTACCAGAGGTGCATTCCCAGAAGGAATGCTAGACTCTTTGGAAAGAGACATGGCGAAGTAACCCCGTGGAAGCCTCTCTGCACAAAGATGTCTATTGTAATCTTCAAAAACAGTGTAAAAAACATAAAAGCAACATATCTGTTGGCATTGGAAATTAACAAATTAAATTGTTCATAGGGGATGTGTTATGGGATAGAGTTAAAGAGAAAGATTCAAGAGTTTTGCTTTATATATCTTGATTTTTTTTTTTTTAAGTATTGCAAACATGCTTATTCTTACTATTGGTAATAAAGTTACTGTGACCCAGTGGGTAAAGGCACTTGACTTCAAGTCTGATGACCTAAGTTGAGTCCTACCTGGTGGAAAAAGAGAACCAACTCCCACAAGTTATCCTCGTTTCCATATGCACACTGTGGCAACTGCTCCTCTTTACATCAACAATTAGTGTAATTACATCAACATTAGTGTAAACAATTAGTGTAATAAATGAAAGAACTATTGTGATGAACTCAAAATGTATTTCCTCAAGAGAGCAATAAAGTAGCAAATTTTTTTCTGGTATTTAATAATATTTTAAGAAAAATGTATTTAAAATATCCATATAAAGCTTTTGCTTGAGCGAGACCTACATCACAGGGAAAATACTGTATATACACTTCCAGATAGAAATACTTCCACATATGTTCCATGTGTATTTTTGGGAGATAATTCAAATATTTTTAAAATATTTTTATTTGTATGAGATTTTATTTTTATTTAAGTATGCAAGTCTTTTGCCCGCATGTAGTCCTGTGCATTACTATATGCATGTGTTGGCTACTGAAGCCAGAAGAGGGTGTTGGATCCCCGGAAGTAGAGTTATAGGCAGTTGTTAACCATTATGTGGGTGGTGGGAATTGAACCCAGGTCCTTGGGAAGAACAATCTGTGTTCTTAATGGTTGAGCTATCCATCCAGCCTCCTCAAATGTTTCTTAAATATTACTTGGTGCTTGTTGATCAGTACTGGAGTGCTTATGCATCATGTAAAGGTGGGTTCAGTTCTCATCCCCGGGGTTGGGTATTTAGCTCAGTGGTAGAGCACTTGCCGAGCAAGCGCAAGGCCCTGGGTTTGGTCCTCAGCTCCGGAAAAAGCAAGCAAGCAAACAACAACAACAAAAGAAAAAAAGAACCCACATGCCATTCAGCATTTAGAACTCAAAGGCATCCCCTAGCACCAGTCCCCCCCACCCCCTCCCCACCCCCGACTGAGAAATGCCTTTTAAAACTCTTCACCGTCTCTAAGATTGCCTGGAACCCAGCATAGTGTTTTACCAAACACAACCCATCCTTAGCCTTTGGCTATAGATCCACTACTGCACGTAATGGAGTAAAGAAACCCCAAGAACATCAGGCCGACAGGAAGGAAGATAAAGCTATCCTTCTTAAACAAAAAGCCACAAAGAATCTCTCCGTGGGAAGCCATTCTTTGTGGAACCAGAGAGCAGAAATCGCTCCTTTGCTCCAAATCGTTGTAGTGCGCTCGAGTTTTCCCCCGCCCACTTAAACTGATGTGCTGTGCTAGAAGCTGTAAATCTGGGAGTCATTAGTGGACTCCACCCCTGACTTCCAGTTCCACAGGAACCTAAGTAGGTGGGTAGGTGTGCAGCAGGGTGGTGGCCCTGTCACATCGATCATGCCTCTGCTAGTCCAGTTGTTGATCCAACAAGGGATTGCAGCTCTGAAGAGGAAAGGCCAGCTGGGTTCCAGTTTACCTTCAGTGCTCGCAAGCTCCCTTGTTATGAAATGTTGCAAGGGCCTTGACTTTGAATTTCAAAAAGTAACACTGTAGTTTCAAATCTCTTATTTGGAATGCTATTTTGTGCTCCCACTTCCAAGTCTTGTAAAAATAAGACCTCACAGGATTTTTGTACAAAGAAAAATAAGTAAGCTCACGGTACTAAGTCCGCTCAGGAATCAGTGATCTGTAGTTTCTTCTCTCCCTGATTCAAGCTGTCTGACCCTGCCTCCACTTGGAGGTTTCCTCTTACTACCTGACTTTCTGCCTGTCCATCTGTCCTCCCGTGCCATTTGCTTCTGTAGTCCATTCACCCTGAGCACACTGGGAATCAGAAATTTCTGTGCACCCAGCTGCATGAAACTATCTCTCCCACCTCCCAACTTAAAGACAAGAAACTGGGCATTCAAATCATCAACGAATTTCTAATTAAAACCGTACAATTTATCTGTGGGTTAAAAACAAATCTTAGCTCTCTTGTAAGTTCTGTCCTTGTTTACTGTTGTTGAGACGAGACGAAATTTGCTATCTTAAATCACTACATACAGGTTTAATTTTCTTTTCCAAGTTTTCTCCCTTGTGAACTAACTTTTTTAATTGTTTGCTTTTTGTTTTTCATTTATGTCTTGCTTGCATGTATGTCTGGGTACCACATGTGTGCCTGGTGCCTGCAGGGGCCAGAAGAGAGTGTCAGTTTCTCTGGAACTAGAGTCACAGATGGTGGTGAGCCACCGTGTAGGTGCAGCAAACCAAAGCTGGGTACCAGAGCAGCAAGTTTTGTTAAATACTGAGCCATCAGTCCAGCCCCCTGTGCACTGTACCTTTAAATCCGTGTTAGAATAGCTGTGGGTTGCGACTCCTTTGGAAGAGTAACTGATCCTTTCACATGGGTCGCCAAAGACCATTGGAAAACATGGGTATTTACAGCATAATTTATAACAGTAGCAAAATTACAGTTATGAAGTAGCAAGAAAAATAATTTTATGGTTGGGGGGTCACCACAACATGAGGGACTGTATTAAAGGTCACAGCATCGGGGAGGTTGAGAATCACTGTGTCACAGTAAAAATATTTATTTTTCTTTCTCAGTAGCAAAGCTAGCTTGTGGATTGCACCTGCTTTGTTTTCTTTGAGGTGGGGTCCTTCTGTGGTCAGTGCAGGCCTAGAACTAGTGACTTTTCTTCTCTGCCTCCTGCGTGCAGGGGATGCAGGCAAGACCTATCATTTCTAGCTCAACGGATCCTATTGAATTTAACCCTCATATTCGTTAAGAACGCAACACCTCTATACGTGAAACACCTCAGGTTGATTTTTGTGTAAGTTTCAAAAATTAAAATTTGTCATTACTTAGGTCTCTAAGCTACTCTAAGTCTTAATAGTGTTTTAATGTTGAGCAATCACATCTTAAAATGTATGACTTGTAAAAAAGTATTTATACCCAGAAACAAATACAAACCCTAAAATGTAAATATCCTACAAGGTCAAAAATATGGTTTGGAATATAAACAAATAAAGAAATAAAGACACAAGCGAGATGAGCAGCTTACACCTGTAATCCCAGCACTCAGGGAGTAGAGGCAGGAGGATTGCTGTATGTGCAAGACTGTTCTGAGTGACATGAGTGCCAGGCCAGTCTGGGTTATGGAGTGAGGGAGTGAGTGAAGCCTCCTTTCAAACATCGAAATTATCAAGCATGCAGTAGTTTAGAAGGAACACTGTATTTAGCTTTTCAATTTTAGTTCTTTTTTTTAATATTTATTTTATTTTTTTTTATTAACTTGAGTATTTCTTATATACATTTCGAGTGTTATTCCCTTTCCCGGTTTCCGGGCAAACATCCCCCTCCCCCCTCCCCTTCCTTATGGGTGTTCCCCTCCCAACCCTCCCCCCATTGCCGCCAATAGACTAGTTCACTGGGGGTTCAGTCTTAGCAGGACCCAGGGCTTCCCCTTCCACTGGTGCTCTTACTAGGATATTCATTGCTACCTATGGGGTCAGAGTCCAGGGTCAGTCCATGTATAGTCATTAGGTAGTGGCTTAGTCCCTGGAAGCTCTGGTTGCTTGGCATTGTTGTACTTTTGGGGTCTCGAGCACCTTCAAGCTCTTCCAGTTCTTTCTCTGATTCCTTCAACAGGGGACCTATTCTCAGTTCAGTGGTTTGCTGCTGACATTCGCCTCTGTATTTGCTGTATTCTGGCTGTGTCTCTCAGGAGCGATCTACATCCGGCTCCTGTCGGTCTGCACTTCTTTGCTTCATCCATCTTGTCTAATTGGGTGGCTGTATATGTATGGGCCACATGTGGGGCAGGCTCTGAATGGGTGTTCCTTCAGTCTCTGTTTTAATCTTTGCCTCTCCCTTCCCTGCCAAGGGTATTCTTTTTCCTCATTTAAAGAAGGAGTGAAGCATTCACATTTTGATCATCCGTCTTGAGTTTCGTTTGTTCTAGGGATCTAGGATAATTCAAGCATTTGGGCTAATAGCCACTTTTTTAGTTCTTAAGACAGCATCTCACGTAGCCCAGGCTGGCCTTGGGCTTCCCACTTCTATCACCTGTGTTCTGGGACTCCCGGCATGGACCAGCACACCTGGCTATAATGAGCACATTTTGCGGTGTCCGCAACGTGGGAGACTTCGGTCTTTCTTTTTGTTGCTCACACTATCCTCTTATTTGAACGATATCACCCTGAATCCTTGGGGGGAAATCCTGACTCCATCTCTTCCACTGTGCTGAATTTGTTACTTTTTGGTTGCTGTGACAAAATACCACCACCAAGAGAATTTATAGAAGAACTAGTTTAATAGGCGCTTGGAGTTTCAGAGCATAAGTTCACAACCATCATGCTGGGTATCATGGCAGTGGGCATAGTGCTGGAGCAGTAGCTGAGGGCTTACATCCTAGTCTCAAACATCTCTCTCTCTCTCTCTCTCTCTCTCTCTCTCTCTCTCTCTCTCTCTCTCACACACACACATACACAGAGAGAGAGAGAGAGACAGAGACAGAGAGAGACACAGAGATAGAGACAGACACAGAGAGAGACAGAAACAGAGACAGAAAGACAGAGAGAGATAGAAAGGAGAGAGTGAGTGAGAGAGACAGAGATAGAGAGACATACAGGAGAGAGATAGAGACACAGAGGAGAGTGACACAGAGACACAGAGACAGAGACAGAGACAGGGAGAGACAGAGACAGAGAGACAGAGACAGAGAGACAGAGACAGAGAGACAGAGACAGAGAGATAGAGACAGAGATGAGAACACTAAATGGGAATGGCCTAGGCTTTTGAAACCCCGAAGCCCACACCCAAGAATAAATCTTGTCCAAGAAGGTCACATCTCTTGTCTTTTCTAAACAGTTCAACCAACTAGGGAACCAATATTCAAACATATGAGCTCATGAGGGCCAGCCATTCTTACTCAAACCACTACAGTGACGTTGGCTGTGGGCTTGGGTCTTTATTATGTTGAGTTGCGTCCATATAGCCCTAGAGTCTTTAGGGCTCAAGGGGAGTTGGGTTGTGTCAAAAGAATTTCAGAATTTCCTGCGTCCAATCAGATAATCATGGGAATTTTGTCTTTGAGTGTCCTTACGTAATTTATCAATTTATCAATGGAACTATCCCTGACTCTTTGGAATGAAGTAAACTTAATCTGAGGGATAGGGTTGTTGTTGTTGTTGCTGCTGCTGCTGCTGTTGTTTTGTCGTTGTTTGTTTTTTATGTGTTCTTGAATTTGGTTTACAAGTATTTTATTGAGACAAGTATTTTGTTGAGAATGTTTTGCATCCGGGTTCATTAGAAAAATTGGCTGACAATTTTTTGTTGTGTCATTGTCTGCTTTTAGTATCACAGTAATCCTGGCTTCAGGCAAAAAGTTTGAAAGTATTCCTCCCCTTTCTATTTTATGGAATAATTTGAGGAATATCAATGTTAGTTGTTCATTGACAGTATTTCAAATTCTACAGTGTATCTCTCTGGATCTTGGCTATCTATTTTTTAGTTAGAAAATTTTTTATTACTACTTCTATCAATTTGGTTGCTCTTGATCCATTTAACTCATTTACTTCATCTTTGTTTGACTATGTTTCAAGGAATTCATCCATCTCTTTTTGGTTTTCCAGTTTAGTGGAGTATAGAATTTTTTTAAAAAAAGATTTATTTATTATTATGTATAAGTACACTGTTGCTCTCTTCAGACACACCAGAAGAGGACATCGGATCCCATTACAGATGGTTGTGAGCCACCATGTGGTTGCTGGGATTTGAACTCAGGACCTCTGGAAGAGCAGTCAGTGCTCTTAACCTCTGAGCCATCTCTCCAGTGCCATGCATTTTAAAAATGTATGTCTGTATGGTTCTCTGCATTTCCACAGTATTTGTGAGATTATTTCCCTTTTCATCTATGGTTTTTTTAATGTAGATAAACTTTGTTTCTTTAATTTAGCAAATGATCTCTCAGTATTCTTAGTCTTTTCAAATAAACGGCTCTTCATGTCACTGATTTTTTTTCACTTCTATTTCATTAATTGTGTCTATAACTTTTATTATTTTTTCTCGTTGACTTCTTTGGGTTGTTCTTGTTCTTCCAAGTCCTTTCAGTACAACATGAACTTATTCAGTATACTCTTTGCAGTTCTTTGATGTAGGTTCTTGGTGCTGTGAACAGTTTCTTAGCACTGCCTTTTCATTGTATTCCACAGAGTCTGGTAGGTTGGGTTTTCATTTTAATTACATTTTAGAAAATCTTTAACTTCCTTCTCAATTTTTCCCTTGGATTGGTTTCCACCCAGCAGTCTGTTGTTTAGCTTCCATGAGTTTTGTACCTTCTGTAATTTCTAGTTTTGATAACTGGCTTTGTTTCTTTGTGATCAGACAATATGCAAGGTATTTTTTCAATTTTTCTAAATTTTTGAGACTTGCTCCATGTCTTAATATGTGGCTAAGTTTGAAGAAAGTTCCCGAGTTACCATGTATCCTGGTATTTTTGATAGAATGTAGACATCTGTGATGCCCATTGTCATTTATGATGTCATTTAGCACCAGAGTTTTTCTATTTAGTCTTCGTCTGAATGATCTGTCTTTTGGTGAAAATGAAATCTTCCTCTATTTCTGTGTTGGTGGTCAATCTGTAAATTTAGATCTAATATTGGTTTTACGAAATGTTTGCTGTTGTATTTGGCACATAAATCTTTAGAATTCTATTATGCTGTAATTGGACTTTTCACTAGATGATAAAATGTTCTTCTCTGTCTTTTGGAGAATCTTCTTTTTCTTGTTCTTCTCTGTCTTACTCTGGTTTTAGTTTGAAGTCTACTTTGTCAGATATTAGAGTAGATACACCTGTTTGTTTCTTTGCTCCATTTGCTTGGAATACCTTTTTAAATCCTTTGCCCTGAGGTGCTGTGTGTCACTGACGGTGAAATGTGTTTCCTTGAGGTAGCAATAACATAGATCCATTTCCTCATCCATTCTGTGCCCTTTTATTAGGTAACTGAGACCACTAATACTATGAGTTACTATTGAATAATTTTACTTTCTTTTACTTCATTGTTGTTTTCTTCGAATTCCTTTGGTTAACTGTTGCGGGATTATATTTTTCTTGTGTCCGCGAGGGTGCTTAATCTTCCTTCCAGACAGAAGTATTTCTTCCAGTGTCCTACGAGAAGCTGATTTGTGAACACAGATTTCTTAAATCTGCCTTTGTGATGGACCATTTCTTATTCTCCATTTATCATGACTGATCATTTCTCTGGCTGTGATAGTTTGGACTGGCTTCAGTCCAGGTCTACCTGGCCTTCCAAGTTTCTACTGAACAGTCAGGTGTTATTCTGATGATTCTACCATTTGATGGGAGTTGGTCTTTTTCTCTTGCAGCTTCTAACGTCCTCCTTTTGGTTCTGTACATTTAATATTTTGATTATTCTGTGGCCTCGGACAGTTCTTTTTCTGGCCCTGTCTATTTGGTGTCGTCGTACTTTGCTTCTCATACTTCAATAGCAATCTCTTTCTTCAGGTTTGAGAACCCTTTTATGATTTTGTAGAAAACATGTCCTGTGCTTTGATATGGTTTTCTTCTTGTTTTCTATCTATTATTTATATGTTTGGTCTTTTAAAATACTGTGTCAGATTTCTTACATGTTTGTTACTGTCTTTGGGCATTTTTTTTTTTTTAGATTTAAAATTTTCCTTGCCTGAATATATTCATTTTCTACATGATACAATTTTTTTTGTTGATACTTTGAGTCCTTTGTTTTGTCTTCTGAGCTTTTGAGCTTTATCTTTTTTTTTGTTAAATTCCGTATTTACATCTTCAATTATTTTAATTGTTTCACTCAACTTGTGTGTGTGTTTCCATGGTACCATTCAGGAACCTGTTCATACCTCCTTTGAGTTCCTTGAACATATTAAAGTTTCTGTTTTGAAACCATCATTCTCTATATTAGCTAGATGGTTTTTCTCAGAGAGCATTATAACAGGAGTTATAGTTTGTGAACGAGACACACTGTCTTGGTTATTTATGTTGTTTTTATTTTTGTAATAGGACTTGCACATCTGTCATTAGCTTTTTGATAGTGTTCCTTGGTGTGGGTAACTGGTCTGCTTTTGTGGATTGGTTGCTTGGATCCTTGTTTGGTATTATTCCAAGTCTGTCAGGTGTAAGCCAGCTGGGTGATGCTCGGCGTTCAGTTTTGGGGCCGCCCTTCTCGGTTTGTGAATGGAGTGTCTGAAGTGGTCTCAGCTCATTGGTCAGACTATGTTGTATTGGTCAGACGATGAGCACTGGGTGAGGTCGTAGATGGGGTGGCTATCAGGCAGGCAGAACGGGCAGTTCTGGTAGGACTCTATGCTGAGGACAGGTTGGTAGACAGGGCAAATCACTATTGGCTATTGATAGATTTTGGAAGATGATGAGTCAATATTATATGTGTCAACTTCTGAACCTATCAAGTTCCAATGGATAACTCAAACTAATGGGGAAACACATAGCCCTGATTAAACTCAGTGGGTCACAAAACAAAGCAAATAGAAGATGAATGAGAGAGAGAGAGAGAGAGAGAGAGAGAGAGAGAGAGAGAGAGAGACTGAGGGGTTGAGGGGTAGGGAGGTAAGGAGTGAGATTGGTCAGTGTGCACTTCATACCCATACAAAACTATGGACAAATTCAATTAACAAAATTAATGTTTTAAAGAAAGTATAAACATTTTCAAAAAACCTGCCAGAAAAATTTGCCGTCAGCATCACATTTATTTAAATGTACTTGAATATAGTCTCATGTTTGAATAATATTTTACAGAAAAAGCACACACACAAGCCTCCCATGCCATGATGTTTAAAATTAGATTGACGATTTATAAACATGAAATAAGCCAAAATCTAATTTTAACCGAAACTAATGAACATGCTGATAGAGATGCCACCGCACGGGCCCTTGGGGTAGGGGTGGGGATGGGGTGGGGGTGAGGAAGCAGGTTTCAGTATGATTGACGAATATGCGATGGAGAGATGGGAAGGCAGCATTGTTGGAGTAGCAGATGCCTGAGGCTTTGGACCAGACCAATGACTTATTATGATGAACATTTGCAAGCAAAAAGGTTTACTACAGGGCACAACACAGCTCCCAAAGTCACTATGATGAAGAGGCGGGGAAAGTCAGAGGAGCAGAGCGGGCAAGTAGGGTGGACGGGAGACCAGAGAGCTGTACCTGATGTGGAGTGGTCGGCTGTCTCACCCCACTGCTGTCGTACCTTCACCGTCATGATGGACTGTACCCTAGAACTGCAAGCCAAATGAACCCTTCCTCAGGTTGCTTTTGTCAGGGCAATGCAAACAGCAACTAATACAGTTGGTGTCTGCTTCTCTGCTCATGGAGGCTGTGCTGATCTTGCCACTGACAGACACATTGACTTCATGGCTTTTGTAGTGTGACCTCACCCATAGCTGGCATTTTGAAACCACTTAGTGCTTTTACCTGTTTTCTCTACTTCTCTATGACCCATTCATTCATTTCTTCACTGACCGCTCTTTCAACCAAGTCTCATGAACAGGATCTTTGACGTCAGATAAGTGTTCTTCCTTCTAACAGCTTATAATTTGCTTTTGACTGTGAAAACTCACTCTGATTTCTTTGTGCTGGGTTCTAGCGGTGTTCATTGCCCTACCTCGATGCCCCTTGAGAGACAGAGCCCTGTGCTTCCTAATTGCCAAGCACAAACGGCATGGGGTTGTTAACTTGGTGTTGGATTTGTGGCAGTGACTTGAACTGAAATGAAAGTTGTTGCAATTTTCAGCCTGTGTTCACTCTCACATAGCATTTTAAAGTCTGCTAGGAACAGGTTGGTAGAATTATTGAAGAGGGTTCAATGGCAGAACTAGAAGGAAACAAATGTTTCTTTAACTTGATGGTGAATCTGGAAAGAAGCTATGGCTTAGGAGGTAAGAGGAGCAGGTTTTGTTCTCTCTCTCTCTCTCTCTCTCTCTCTCTCTCTCTCTCTCTCTCTCTCCTTTATGAATGGGATGCCAGAGATAACTCCTAGGAACAACTGCTGTATATAGGAAAACTCTGGTAAATAGTTCTTGGAGAGAAAGGGGCCATGTATGGAAGGACTGATAGCTAAAACGAGGCATTAGTGGAACCGATGGGTCTGTCAACAGCCATCCATGAGAAGAGGAGAAGAGGTATATTTGTCATATGTGTGTACAGAGAAGTGAATGCAATTAGAACATTAATTGCAGAGACAGGAAGAAGAAAGGAGAAAAAAATGTGGTGGAATTGAACTGTGGTGTTGGGAGTTCCTCTGAGATTGACCGTCCTGGGTTTGTAGTAACCTAAGGAGGAATTGCATCAATAGCACCCAGCTCCTACTGGGAGACTCTAAAGAGAAGAAGCCTTCATCTAGGTCATGGCTGTCTGGAAGTTTTCCAGGTGGGTTTGGTCAGTAGCATGTTCGAGGTAGCATAGTTAGTCAAATATAAAAGATTAAAACCACACAGGGTGGCGTGTGTCTGTAATCCCAGCATTTGGGATGCTGATGGAGAAGGATTGCGGGCTTAACTCCAGGATGGGCTGCATAGTAAGATGCTGTCTCATAAAATAATAAAAATAAACAACAACAACAAAACCTGCAAAACAAAATAAAGCCCACAATGATAATGTCCCAAAGTCCAATTTTCTGATTAGAAAGGAGAAAGTAGGTAGTAAATAGGTCCGCACTCCAGAGCTCCTCTGGAAAGGAACTTTCACTTGAGAAAGTAAGAGCGAGGTGACTGCGTGCATCCAGATCGCCTCTCCTCGCCTCTTCAAGCATCTTCCCCTGCTGCTGCACCACAACCACATGAGGACATTTCCTAGCCCCATCCTTATCTTTTTCTCTTGCACCTCCCCAGGTCCCTTTCTCCATTGGCAGAGCGTGTAGAGGGTATAACCGTGAAGTGAACACACTAACAGGGTTAGGCTTCCTGGAAGATTTGAGTTACGGTTCAGCTGTCCTTAGCTGTCGTTTTACCTGTAATTCCAGAATTCTGTCCCAAATAACGGCAAAAGCGTGCAGCTGCAGGAATGCACCTGGCTTGCCCTCGTAAAGGAACGTTAAAGAGACATGGGTAGACAAGAAAAGAGAACGCAGGCTCCCTGAGGGGAGAGCTTCTCGTCCCCAGAAGACATTGTGAAGAGAAATGTGGGAGAGGCTCGAGGAGCAGGGTGGAGTATCTGAACATGGCGGTGGTGTGAAGTCGAAGACTCAGGCCCCACATAAAACACCAAAGCCAAGGGCGTTCGCTGACTTCCTGTCTTAGGCTCCGCCCATCTTAAAGAGATGAGGTGTTGCTTCCCTTTCCTTGTGTCTAGGTTTCCTGCCTCTCCTGAATGATTGATTCTTTCCGCTAGTCACAGAGTGACCTCTGCACTCCCCTTGACAATCCTCCTTATGTGTGGACTCTTGGAACGACAACAAAGAAGGCAGCTTCATGCCCTTGGCGTGTACCTATCTCTTTATTTTCTTAATACCCCATACACTTATTCATTCAGCCTTCCCATCATTACTTACTCCACCAACAAAAGGGTATGACACGCACGCCCTGGACTCTGTCCTCCAGCGACTCACATTCGGGCTATTTCAATCCAAAAGGACTTTTAGTTGCCCAGAATTAGCGTTTCCTCTTTTGTGACTTCATAAAACACAATGATCCCCAAAGTGGTTCTGATTAGACATCTTTTAACATTAGTCATTCCAGTATGTGTAGCATTGGGAATGTTCATAAGGATTCTCTCCCTTCTAGTATTCTGTAAATACCAATATATTTAATCCTCACATCTAAAGAGTCCAAAACCCAAGGCACAGAAAAGCTAACTCAGTAGCATGCTCAGCCTGAGGTTACAAAAGGTTAGGATCAACCAAGCAGCTGGCCACAGGCAGGGGAGAGGGCTGTGTTTCCAATGTGCTCAACTGTCAGTTAAATATATTTCTGCTTTAATTTATAGTCGTTGGGAGTTAGCTATCCTTGTTCAGAGGGTATTACACTTTATGTAAATGTTAAGAAGGTAGAAATTTGTTCATGTCTCTAATTTCTCTTACTCACAGAGACATCTCAGATGGTCAGTGGGATCCATAAAAATAGCAGAATATATAGATGCCTGGACCTTGTCCTCATGCACATAAGGAATGTTGAGAACCACTCAATGAAGCAGAAAGAAGAATGTGTGCTGTGGGATTTTGGAAGTAGGGCAGGAGAGAGAACGCAAGCAGAACTAAGTGACTTAAATAAGTAGTTAATGTTTTATTGCATTTTTTGCAATTTTAGTATATGTGCTGCTTAAGTGAGAAAAAACATTTTCAGTACTTTTATGAGAGCATCCAATTGGATAAAAAAGTATCAAACGCAGTGGACGGATTCTTAGTGTAGGGAAGAGGAGAAAAAGAGTGGAAGCAAACAGAATGAAACACCAAGAGCTCCAGCTTTCTGCTGACAAAAAGAAAGAGTGAACATTGCAGTTTTAGTTACTGGAGTTTAGCACATAGGATGTGGTGGTGGGGAGGGTGAACTCTTCCCCTCACCTGGGATAATATTCATCCTCACCTTCCTTTTTGTGTTTATTTTTTTCTTGGATGCTTTAGTGCCACACTTCAATTCAATCATCTTTTCCTACCCTATTGAACAAACAGTTTTTAAGGGTCTCCCTCCGGGTATGTGTTTCTCTATGTGTGATGAACAGTGCAGGTGGTAATAATCGTTTGCGTATCATCTAAGAAGAGGATGTTGGTAGGCAGAAGCAAATGAGTTACCTCTTTTTGGAGCGCTGGTCACTGAGGTTCCACAGACTTCCAAATGGTACAGGTCAAACCTGCTAATGGTGGTGAGCAGAGCCAGGGGCCTGTGAGCTGCTTGGGAATTTAGGATGTCCACATAAGATTAACCATATATATATATATATATATATATATATATATATATATATATATATATATGTTCCGTCTATTCACACAAACGTTCCTTAGAATAACACGCCACTGTAAAGGTGGGGATAATCTCACGTAACCAGTGATCTCATCAAGAAGGCAAGAGCACAGGATAGTGCATGACTAGTTTTTCCTGGATAAAGTAAGGTAGGCGCACATAGAATTCACAGAAGCTGTGAAAACATGCATAAGCCTTTGGCAAACTCAAGCCGGAACAAACAACGTGGAGAGGGTAGGTGGGTATAAAGTCTCATCCCTAGCTAAGGAGATATTGGAAATGCATAGTTGTTGGGAGAAGGAAAGTCCATCTTCTTAAAGGTGTGGTCCCTAGTAGGTTGACCACACTCCATAGACCATACACCCAAGAGCAAGTGGACAGTACAAACTGTAAGTGATTGTTAAAAGACAAGAGGCCAGAAAGTTGGGAGGTAAGAAGGGGGTGGGAAGAAGGGATGAATGAAGGAGACCTGGGGGAGTGGTGGAGATGATTAGAATACATTGAATGAAGTTCTCAAAGAACTAATAGAATGAGAGAAAGGGGTGTTAGACATAAAGAATGCAAAAGATTAATGAAAATAATACAGTACATAAAAAATAAAACTGGATGATTTGTTGACAAGGCATTGTTTGACAGACCATTTTGGATGTGAAAAGCGAATGCTTAAATGAATTGTTTATTAGTAAACATGTATTGGTAAACGAATGAAAGCCTTCTGTAAGCAGGACAAAAAAAGCATATAAAAAGAATTTTAGATTTCTTTAAAGTAAAATACGATTTCGAAAGATGAAAATTTGGAGAGAAGAACATTTTTGGGTGAAGAACAAGTAAAAGTAAATAAAATAAATGAATAATCCGAGAGAAAATAACACCAAGCATGCCTGACTAAGGAAGCTAGAAACAGAGGACTAGAAGAGGAATAATGAGTTTATCTACAGAAGATAGATTGAGGTCCAAGCAACATGGACCTTGAATACCATGAAACACATTCTAATTTTCTAAAACAGTTCTTTAAGCAGAGGTTCGAAAAGACACTTCTCCAAAGATTTTATACAAATGGGAAATAGTGTACCCCAATGTTAAGCATCCATGTGTCTTAGAATGGCTATTAACAAAAAGCCAGAAACAGCCAGTGCTGGAAAAACGGTGGGGGTGGGATTGGAAGCCCTGTGCATTCCTCATGGGGACGCTAAATTCTGCAGTACCACGTTGGGCATGAATCTGAAGGCACACCAGCACTTCACAGGAGCCAAAGGGGAGAAGCAACTCACAAGCAAAATACGTTGTCAAGTCCTCACTGATCCATAAGAAGGGATGGATCCTGTAATGTGCTGCACTCTGAGTGATGCTTGAGACCTCCACACTGAGTGAAACACGCTAAGTGAGAAGTAACAAATAGTGTATATCCCTTTGAGTGTGGTCAAAGTCACAGAGACGCAAAGGAAATGGTGATTGTGCTGGTCAGCTTTTGTGAATCTGATATGAATTGTAGTCACCTGGGAAGAGGGACGTTCACCTGAGCAGTGGCCTCCATCAGAATGACCCATGAGCATGTCTGTGGAGTGTTTTCTTGGTTGCTGGTTGGTGTAGAGGGTCCCAGACCGCTATAAGGAGTGTCCTGAACTGTGGAAGAAAAGTAGCTGAGTAAGCCTAGCTGAGTAAGCCAGAGGGAGCAAGCAAGTGGACAGCATTCCTCCATGGTCTCTGCTTCATCTCCTGCCTTAGCTTTCCATCAGTAATGGACTATAACCTGGAAGGAAAAAAAATCCCTTCCTTCCCCCTAGTTGGTTTTGGTTAGTGTTTTATCATGACAATAGAAACCTAACTAGAATAGGAGTCATGTTGGAATAGAAATGGAAGTTGTTTAATGGTTCAAGAGTCTTAGAATTGCTAGATTAACAAGGTCTACCGATCTGTTTTCGGTGATGTGAATACATTTAACACACACACACACACACACACACACACACACACACACAGCTAAAGGTGATAAATGTTGGGTTTTTTTTAACCATAGTACAAAAAGAATTCATTTACTTAAGTCCTCAAATCTTACATTGCTATGTATGAAACCGATCATGCATGTATATGCAGGCATGCACAGGTGTCCATAGGCTCCAGGAAAATACCAGTGGTTGAATTTACATAAGCCTTGGTTAAACCCCTTCCACGTAGACCTTAGAAACATATTCCATAGGGAGGAGTATAAGGCGGTCTCAACATAGAAACCGTCACCACTTTCTGTCACTTTGAAGGTATGGGCGTTTGTACGCCAGAAAGCACCTCACTGAAACAGCTTCCCAGTAAAATGCCTCCTATAGGACTTCTTTTAGCCCTCTCTATTGGGAGCCTTAAGATAGCTCTATAATATTGTTTACTTTTACAAAAAGGAACTATATTTGACATATATCACTATCCCTGTTTTACATGGATTAAGCCAAGGATTCTTATAGAGTCGAGCCAGAAAAATATTTAGTATTTAGCAGTTTTTTTTTTGTTTTTTGTTTTTTTGTTTTCATTGGGATGTGACCTATTATTTGATATGAAATCACTGACAAACACTTAATCACCTTGTCTTAGTCAGTGTTCTATTGCCATGACTACAGTAACTCTCTTATAAAAGGAAGCATTTAATTGGGGCTTACTTACAGTTCCAGGGGTCTGGTACATTATCCTCCTGGTGGGGAAGCATGGTGGCTCATAGGCCTGGTACATTATCCTCCTGGTGGGGAAGCATGGTGGCTCATAGGCAGATATGATAACTCAGAGTCCTACATTCTGGATCTACAGACAGCATGAAGAGAGAGACACTGGGACTGGCTTGGGCTTTTGTATACGTGTCCACTGTAGCTGTCTTCAGATACACCAGATCCCATTACAGATGGTTGTGAGCCACCATGTGTTTGCTGGGGATTGAACTCAGGACCTCTGGAAGAGCAGGAAGAGCTCTTATCTGCTGAGTCATCTTATCCGCTGACTGGCTTGGGCCTTTGAAACCCCAAAGTTTCAAGGAAGTGACACACCTCCTCTAACGAGGCCACACCTCCTAATCCTTCTCAAGTAGTGCCACTCCCTGATGACTAAGCTTTCAAATATATGAATCTATGGGGCATTCTTATTCAAACCACCATATATCTTATGAATTGTATTAATTACTGAGATTTTCAAGTAATTTTAAGTGTGTTTAACTTTGGAAGTTTTTTGTTTCATTTTTTGTTGTTGTTGTGCTAGAGACAGAGTCAGGCTAGAAAACACTGACTAAAACTCATGATGTAGCCCAAGCAGCCTCTAATTTTCAGTGATCCTTTGCCTGTACCCCTCAGTGCTGGGATTGCAGCCTATGACAGCAGGCTTATCTATTTGCTTTTTTTTTTTTTTTTGGTTCTTTTTTTTTTTTTCGGAGCTGGGGACCAAACCCAGGGCCTTGCGCTTCCTAGGTAAGCGCTCTACCACTGAGCTAAATCCCCAGTCTCTATTTGCTTTTGTAATGACTGCTTTTGCCTTTTAGAGTTTTCACACTCTAGCTTACAGTTTGTGTTGATATAGAACACATACTCCTGGATCTACAAAATTGGTTCGTTATAGATGTTCTGAACTTAAAATAATTTCATAGATTTTAGAGACAACATACTAAATGCATTAGAGGTCCTACTGGCAAAGTAGGTCATACGATTCTCAGCATAATCAAGAGAACTTGCTTTGAGAATATATTTATTGCTTACTAGTTAGAACAGAGCGGTGTAAGCAGGACGTACAGATTACTACAAAACACATAGGCTGTTTATCTGCATTTATAGCATCAAGAGGGTTGACAGCTGTTCAGTATGTCTACCAAAGTGTTTCAAACACAGTGTCGAGACAGTGTCTTGTCTGTCTGAATCAGTAGCACGGTAGCTGGTAACTTGAAAGTGTCAATAAACATTTTTATTTTATTTTATTTTTTATGCGGATGGATACTTAGCCTTCACGTTAAGTCTATTCACCGCTCATGTCCTTGGAGGTGAGGAGAGAGGACATCGGATCCTCAGAACTGGAGTTTCGGGCCATTGGGAGTTGCCGCAGGAATATTAGGAATTGGACTGAGTCTTCCAGATCAGCAGCCGGGTTCAGTCATCTCCAGTCTATACGTTATAACTGGATGGGGGATGAATTCCTCAGAACATTTAAAAGTCACCTCATGCCATCCCCCTTCGATACAACCACATTCTTAATGGAGAATAAAAATATTAAAGTTATAATATGTTACACAAATTTCCCACGGCCCTAACACAACTGAATGGAGACACAGAGCTGCACTCACACGCTGCTGGTATCAAACTAGAGTCAAAGCAGCTCGGATGCCACTTTAAGCGGCATGAACTCCTCAACCTCTCTCTCCATTGTTAGAGCTTACTTTGTGCAATTTAACGAATCGATGTATGTACGGGCAGTGCTGGGTTTGGGGATTTAGCTCAGTGGTAGAGCGCTTGCCTAGGAAGCGCAAGGCCCTGGGTTCGGTCCCCAGCTCCGGAAAAAAAAAAAGAACACAAAGTGAATACCACACAGCAACAAAAACCGGTCAAACGGGCAGTGCTTCACGTCTACTTAGTAAACAAGGTGCAGTTACTGACTTTCCGTCTCGTTAATAATCTCCATTTCTCAGGTTCAGTGGGCTTTAAGCCTGGAAAAGAGGTCACGTTCATTCTTAGAGTTCAGTACAGCAACGGGCATAATGATTAATGGAAAAATTGTTATTTAAACAACTATTTGGGAAAGGTTATGCAGTTTTGTTTTGTTCTGCCTTTGAGATAGGATCTTATCCTGTAGCCCTGGATAGCCAGGGACCTACCGTGTAGCCCAGGATGTCCTCAGACTTATGGTGATCCTCCTGCCTCTGTTTAAATGATGGACTATGTGTGAGGCACCATCGCACAAGGTATAACTCAGGTATATGTAGTCACAAACCCAACAGCTACTCATCGAATAGAAATCAGGCTCTTTACATCACTGACGTGCCTTGTACCTCCTCTGAAAACCGAGGAAATTTTTCTTTTCAGGGTGATTAAAGAATTTGTCATGAATCTTGCCATCACTACTTTTCTATTGCTGTGAGAAGACACCAGGACCAAGGTAACTAATAAAAGGATGTTTTTAATTAGAGGAATGCTTACAGTTTCAGAGACAAGTTTATAATCATCACAGAGGGAAGCATGACAACAGGCAGACAGGAAAGCAGGGGCTAGAGCAGTGACTAAGAACTTAAACATCTTATCTGATGAGACTAGGCCTGGTGTGTGGGATTTTTGAACCTTTAAACCCGCCCCCAGTGAGACAGCTCCTCGAATGAGGCCACACCCCCTAATCCTTCCAATACTGACCACCAACTAGGAACCAAACATTCAGACCTAAGATCCTCAAGTCCTGGTGCGTGGACGGCAGAGAGGACCATCAGGTACCCACGGCGCTATTCTCCCCCACCGTCACAGTGATGCTCACCACGGAAAAATTCCTGTTCACCTTCATCCACACAGCTCAAGCTGACTGGAGGACAAGTGCTCCTGAAGTTTTTGCATTAAAGGGTGAGATCCCTTTGCACCAGGCAATAAGAAAACTCACCAGAAGTGAAGGGGATATGTGTATTTTTGTTTTTTTTTTTGTTTTTGTTTTTTTTTGTTTTGTTTTAAAAACACAGATCCATCTGCAAACTTTCACGTGGCAATATTTAAAGTTCACAGGCAGACTCTCAGCTGCTGTTCATGGAGCGGCGGCTCCGTGATGTGCCGGGCGTGGGGAAGCAATTCCACACTCAATCAGGGACACTTTGCTCAGAGTAATTATATCGGAGGCATCTCTTTACACAAATAATTTAATATCTGTTACCACATTCATCACAACTTAAAGCACGTAGCTTCCTCAGGGTTCCAATGTGTAACACGTCCTTTAGGCTACACAGTCAAAAACCTAGTCCAAGAAAAGGAGATTAAACTTCACCTTCCGCAAATACATACTTCTACTTGGGATTAGTGCCCCAGATTGAAAAAAAAAAAAACCAACACATTTGTTTATACCTTTATTGACACGCCAAAATTTGGGTCAAAAGTCAAATTGCTATCAAAGGAAAACTCTTCCCGTGTAAACATAGGGTGAACTGGGCTGGTTTTCAAGTACGATCACCGACCTTGTGACTCAAGAGGATTTTAGCAATTATCTCGTCTGTAAGAGTGAACACAGTGTGCTTGGGTGCTTGGCATACCATAGCATGCTCCAGAGATCGGATGTCACAATGCAGGTTTTGAGTTATTCCCCGAAATAATCGAACTCCATACATTTATGCCTTTTCTAAGGAAAAAAAAAAGTAGTTTGACAGATGAAGCTATCCTTCGTCTTCCTTATTATTCTTTGTCCTAGTCAAAGAAGAGGTCTCAGTGGTCTTTGTGTTTTCACAAGTATGCCTGTCAGAGTATCAGCTCTGGTCTCCCGTGGGAGCACTTTGGAAAGAGTCAGATTATACACAACACAGATCCACATCGGGTTCTCCCTCTAAGACGGAGGGTACTCTGGCTCAGAAGAGGCAGTTCAGAAAATCAGTAGTGGGGTTGGGGATTTAGCTCAGTGGTAGAGCGCTTGCCTAGGAAGCGCAAGGCCCTGGGTTCGGTCCCCAGCTCTGGAAAAAAAAAAGAAAAAAAAGAAAAAAAAAGATATCCAGCATTAAATCAGTAGTTACCAAAAGGCTACTGGGAAACAGTTAGTCCTGAAACCTTAACGTTTAAATTTCGTGACTAGAGTTTTAGTACCGAATTCCAAACATCGTTGAACCCCCATCCACTGTGTAACGAGTCTTATTTATTTCGATCCAGCTCGCTGGTAACCTCTACTAAATAAGGTCTAGTTCCGAATGTAGCATTGATGTTGGCATCTTTCGCAAAGCTTGAAAACGTAGGATATCAGGTCTTACATGGTTTATTTTAAGTCTGAAATGGTATAATTTCAAATGTGAACTTTCAATTTTCCTCTTGTGCTTGTCAGAGCTAATATAAGACCCTTGCTTCAAATGATTCTCCTTTAGCACTATAACCTGGGTAACTGCTAGCACGGTTGTTAAGAGATTAGTGAATTGTGTGTTTTTTTTTTTAATTCAGTGTCAATTTCTGGTTTTATACTTTTGCTAAACCAAATATTTCATTAGTGTCCCACATTATTAGTAAGAAGTAGCAGTAACAGACAAATACAAAGGTACTGATTATGACCTTGTATTGTTTTGTGTAAGGTGGTCACAGTGATTGGTAATTCAAATTGTGTAGATTTTTGCGGAATTGAAAATGTGGAAATGCTGCAATTTCTCACGACCATCATTGTGAATGACTTCTAGGGGGTCTGTCTTCCAAACCGTCTGTTATCGAGAGTTAGTGTCTGCTAAAGCGCTGTCTGAATACAGAAACAAAACCTTAAGCCCCTAAAACTGTTCATCTCGGGTTTTCACATACCTCGTCATGTCTGAGAGAGGATGAGATTAAAGCATTAGTCGTGGTTTTGTACTCCAGATGCACTGTATTTCATATGATGTGAGGGTCTCTGTCATCTTCAGCAGCGTGAAGCTTACCGGAAGTGCAATGTACTGCCCTCCTGAGCGCTGGCACTGCAGACACTTCGGCATCAGGTGGGTGTGCACAGCCGAGCTGCGTTGACCAACGCCCATTGCATTTCTCACTCAATTTTCACTTCTCGCAAACAGTAATTAAGTGATGGTAACATCAACATTGCCAGCTTTCAATATCCTTACTATCTTTCAGATTTATTGATTTTTAATGCTATGAATGTTTTGTCTGCATGTATGTGTGTATGAGGACTACATGTATGCAGGATCCCTGGAGTCTACATGTATGTCAGATCCCCTGGAGCTGGAATTAGACACACGTTTGAGCCACCATGTGGATGTTGGCAATGGAACTCAGGTCCCCTACAAGAGAAGCAACTGTCACTCTTCTATGCCTGAATAATATTTATTTATCTGCTTTAATTTTTTCCCTTATGCCCTGCTTTGCCTACAACCATTTCTGGCCATCTGCCTGGTCCACATCATTTTAAAACTGACATTATATCCCAGTTAAATTTAAGGGCCATTAGTGATGACAGCACTGGGTCTGGTGTGTGGGGGAGGGAGACCTTCATGATCGCTACAGCTCTTCCAAAATAAATCATGTGATTAAAGTAAATCTGTGTGTGTGTGTGTGTGTGTGTGTGTGTGTGTGTGTGTGCGCGCGCGCGTTTCAGAAGAAAAAGGAACAAAAACTTGTATGTCTTAAAAGATGGAGTAAGGTAAAATGAATGTAGGAACATAACTGTGATTTCCAGGATCCATATTTAGGGCAGCAATCAAGTTTCTAAAATGCCATTTTGGGCACCAGACAGACAGTATTTCTGGACAGAAACCGTACTAAATAGGACTGCAGAGTCAAGCGGTAGCCAGAACAAATATCGTTCAGACCGTCCTCTTCTGTATGGGCAATTCTCTTTTTAAAACATAAAAGGGTTTTTTTTTAAACACATACACACAATTTTTATTAATGTTAATTTCTGTATCTGTATTAAGATGCTCAAGGTATGAAAAAATTTAATACAGTACTTTATACTTGTCTAGCCGTGCTTGTTTTCAACCACTGTCATTCGGATACACCCTTTTCAGACTGAAACTATGTATCAAACAGCCTGCTACTTTGTACACAGTTTGAGTTGGCCCCTAGCAATGCTGACTATAGATTCCAGGTGTTGCACCTATTGTCCCCGTTACCTGGGTTGAAAGAGCCCTCAAAGGTCTAATTCCTGACATCGGCCCAGCTGGTGCCCCTGCTGTCTTGTTTTGGGGCATTCTCTCCTAGGAAGAACCACACACACTCTCCTAATCTAGAAACCCACTTTACAGGTGAGCTAGCCTCTCACGGGGCACTAACCTGAGTCATGACTAACCGCAACTAATTCGTTCGCTTTTTTTTTCATTCGAAAAAGTTATCATATTTCCTCGATGCTGAAATCATACAAAATACTTTTTTTTTTTTTTTTGCTGGCTTGCTTTCTCTTCACTTAGCTTAACATACTGCATGCAGTAAAGAAAGAGTCTCTGAGGCATCACCTAGAAGTTAACTTAAAACATGTCAAGGTCAGTTAGGATGTGTCCTCTGCAGTTTGGATCGTTTTCAGCACCGAGTCTTCCCCCAAAATTTTGCACAGTTCATTGAGTCTCTGCTGCATTTTGGGAATTCCAGCGAGCTGCGACTCCAACTTCTGTTTCTCCTCGCTTAACGTTAAGCGGATAGCAGTGTCCAACTGTTCAAAGCGCCAACCTCCTTCGCCATCGAATTGCAATAGGTGGGTGTGGTATTTCCTGTGTAATTAAAACAAAGTGTTATTCGTCATAATCTTAAAAGTCATTTTAGCTATAGAACGTTCTAGCTGATGCTCAAAGGCAAATTTTAGTAAATGTGGCTAATTGACATCTGAGTTCTAATGTTACCTCAGGTGAACAGTGGAATTGCTAAAGTCTAAAGTCTCTCATCTTTAAGAAATTCTTGATGGTCCTGAATTTGCTTAATATTTTGAGTACATATAATTTACAAAGGAAGACTATTTTTTTAAAAAGAGAATTACTTTATTTATATATAAGCACACTATAGCTGTCTTCAGACACATCAGAAGAGGGCATCAGATCTCTTTACAAATGGTTGTGAGCCACCATGTGGTTGCTGGGATTTGAACTCATGACCTCTGGAAGAGCAGTCAGTGCTCTTAACCATTAAGCCATCTCTCCAGCCCCAGCAAGACCATTCTTGTTTTAATTTACCCCCATAATTATCTTCTGAATAAATATGTGTTCTGAATAAATAATGAAGTGTAGTTAGAACAGAAGTAAGGACAGGGAATTGAGGAAAAAAGACCACACCAAGAAAAACAAAGGGAAGTAAAGCAACCACCAGCGAAGCTTCTCTATCTACATAACACCACCCTCTGGGACGGATTCTACTTCAGTGCAACTTTCTCGGTAATAATAATGTAGAATCATTTTTACAAGACTGCCCGCGGGAGTCTTTTAGAAACAGCCTCCTACTGCCACATAGATCTCTTCTCTCATGGTTCAGCTACCTAGGAGCTGCGTAGAGGAACAGAACTGAAAGATGGGAGGGAATCCATCCTTGTCTTAAGGGAAGCCCAGGCCACCAGCAGAGGATTGTGGGATGGTTGGATAGACCGTGGCTGTCAGAGTTGATCCAGTTGTCAGCCACTGTCCAGGGTCACTTAGATCGACTGACTCATGATTATCCACATTTTCCGTCTTCAGTCTTTCATCTTACTTCAAGTAGTTGTTATTTATTATGAACAGTCAGCTTTCTCAACCAGCTTCTACCCTCTATGCGGAGGTGAGCTGCTTAGCCTTCAATAAACAGGCCACCATCCTTATAACCACAGAGGTTAGGTATAGAGCGGTGGGTCAGTCGGGGAGGAAAAGAACTCCCAAAGAAGGGGAAATAGAATAGATAGTTATGGGTAGATGAAAGGGCTGGAATGAGAGGGCTAATGGGGGGTTGGGAGGAGAGGAAGATAAAGCAGGGAAGACGCGGAGAGACAGGTAAGACTAAGGGACATTTGAGGGCTATCGGAAGCTATCGCTAGACATTTCCTAAAATATATACACATATAGAAAAGGAAATTTGAATGGAATCACCACGTAATGTTGGAGACAAAGCCTCCGTATTGATGTCACTTGTCACCAAATGAAACCTCCAGCACCAGGGACGGGATACCTATAATTGAGTTGTTGTCTAAAGGGGCCCCATGAAAACCCCCAAACAACCCCGGGTAAGCCTGTTAGTTGCTTGCCACAAACTGATTGTGAAGCCCTGTTGCTGAGGACAACACCTGCATAACTCATTACCCACGGAGATGTCTGGCGAGTGCCTACCTGGAGGGTTCATCGCTACTGACTAGAGTTCATGTCACGGAACTGGAAAGTACCCTGCACATTACCAGAGGAGGCAGGTAAATACCAACCCAGCAATGAAACGTGCACCACTATAAACGCCACACAACGGTCACCTGCCTGCCGGTGCCATAGTAGCACAAAATAATCAACTATTACCTGGTTGAATTTAAGGTCCACACCACGATACGGAACCCGTACCGGCACGGTTTGGTTGTCCAAGAACCTAACACCAGGTAGGCCGTGATCTAAAGTTAAATCGAATGCTGCTGTTCTGCTAAAGGAACTAGCAATAAAGCGACTCCTATCGTGTTCTGTTGTATTTGTAAATCAGCACTGTGCTCGGCCAGCATCAGAGAAGCTTCCTCCTGCAGTCAACTGGAACAAATGCAGAGACCCGCAGCTAGACAATACGTGGAGAGTATGAGCCCTCGGAACCCGTAATCCTATATGGGATGTCTTCATCAAATGCCTCCCCGTCAGGGCCAGAGCAGCCTTGTAGAGAAGAATGGTGAAAGAACTAAGGAGCCAGAGGGGAAGGAGAGCTCCTAGGAAACGAGGCCTTGTAGATACTGCAGAACTGATGCACACTGAACTCAGAGACTGTGGTAGCATGCACAGGGCCTGCACGGGAGGGGTAAGCCATGGTAGGGTTCCGGTGCTGAGGGGGGAGTAGACACAAACCACCATCCCTCACCAAGAAGCTAGATCCAATCAAGAACCACTGGCAAATAAAAAATATTTTTCTCGAACCTCACCTCACCACCGCTGATATAAACCACACTTTAGGGCAGGCCCTGTGGGCAGCAACAGATGGCCAACACAAACCAGATTCAATGGCATTTCTGGAGGTTTTTGTGTCCCATAATGCTTTGTCTGGGTATTTCTTTTTAAACCTTACAAGTCTTATGTATTATTGCTTCTGATGTTGTGATTGTATGGGATTATTGTATGAGCAAAAGTGTGTGTTTACTTTTGTATGTAGTTTTTTTCTTTGGTTCTTTTTCCTGTTTGTTTGCTTGCCTGTTGTTATTGCTATGCCTGTTGGTTTTTCTAATGAGAGAGAGAGAGAGAGAGAGAGAGAGAGAGAGAGAGAGAGAGAGAGGAAGGAGGAGGAGAAAAGAGAAGAGAAGAGAAGAGAAGAGAAGGAAGAGAGAGAGAGGAAGGAGGAGGAAGAGGAGGAGGAGAGAAGAGAAGAGAAGAGAAGAGAAGAGAAAGAGAGAGAGGGAGGGAGGGAGGGAGGGAGGAGGAGGAGAAAAGAGAAGAGAAGAGAAGGAAGAGAGAGAGAGGAAGGAGGAGGAAGAGGAGGAGGAGAGAAGAGAAGAGAAGAGAAGAGAAAGAGAGAGAGGGAGGGAGGGAGGGAGGAGGAGGAGAAAAGAGAAGAGAAGAGAAGGAAGAGAGAGAGAGGAAGGAGGAGGAAGAGGAGGAGGAGAGAAGAGAAGAGAAGAGAAGAGAAAGAGAGAGAGGGAGGGAGGGAGGGAGGAGGAGGAGAAGAGGAGAGAGAGAGAGAGAGAGAGAGAGAGAGAGAGAGAGAGAGGATGTGAATTGGGTGGGTAGGGAAATGAGAATGTGGCAGGAGTTGGGGAGAGGGGAACCCTGGTCAGAATATATTGTATGAAAAAACATATACAATAATAAAAATATACACTGGAAAATACTGACATATATATATATATACATATATATATATAGTATTTATATAGCAAGCTGAAGAATACAAAATAAAAAAACAAAACAAAAGCCCCCTAACCCTATCACTAAACTATGGAAGCCAGGAACAGTGAGATGGCTCAGTGGGTTAAAGGTACTTGCTGAGTGGGTCGTTCCCCTTTAAGAAGATGGATGGAACTGTTTATGATGTCTGCCATCTCCACTGATTCGTCACCATCGTATAAATGGTTATGAGAGATTTAATGCCTGCTCCTACCAGGTTCTTTTTTATTTTCTTAAAACAAACAACAAAAAATAAACTTTATTATTATTATTATTTTATTATTTTTTATTTCCTATGATTCCTTTAACTTGATAATTTTAGAAATACTAAGTTATAGAATTTTAACATTCACCCCCACCACTGCATTTTAAAGTAAATATTAAAAGAATTTTGTAATCATACCCTAACCATAACCCACTCTATAATCTTTCACAGTACATTCTAGTGTTATGATAAATAGTTTTTAGTACGGATCAACCATCGGATTCTCTCATAGCTTTTCAAAATGACTAGAAGGTGATGTTCGTTTCCACATAACGCATTAAGGTTACCTTAGGCCAGAGGGAGTTAAAATATTAGGAGGAACATCAGAGAAATACAGGTAGAAAACAAATGAAATGTTTTATATTCTACACAGAAAAGTTTAGCAACGTTATCTTTTAAGAAGAAGAAGAGACAACACGTCCCTCCCAGAGGAGGCTGCCGTGGGCACCTACCACAGAGAAGGCCTGTGCGTTATAGACAGTAAGGAAATGCCAGCCCCGATAGCAGCCTGAAATATCTTTCCTTCCACGTCAATGCTCACAGCACTGGTGCACTCGTCCAGCAATGCGTACTTCGGTCTGAAAAGAAGAGGGAAATAACTGAGTGAACCTGCCCTGGAACTGTGTCTTTCTTCAGACAACCGTTGTACCCTGACAACTTTGGAGGGGCTGAGAAAAATGTGGCAATACTCAGGTTGGTAATTGGTAAAGCAAAAAGCAGCTGTTTTCTTACTCCGCTTGGCCAGCAACCCAGCCTAGCTTAGTCGACAAGACTAAAGTCGATGTGAACACCGTCATTGGATGTTTTCATTTTAGTTTTGAAGATTAGTTTCCAAGTATTCCAAGGCAGATTTCACCATGAAATTAATTTTATTTCCATAGTTTGATTTTTTGAGATTCTAATATAATTATATCATATAATTTCCCCTTCCCACACCCTCTCGTGTACCCCACCTTGTGCTATTTTCAAATTCGTGGCCTCCAAAAACAAATTAATAGAAAGCTCTCATTTTACATAAATGATTTCTTAGCCTCCTAAGTTCTTTTTCCTAACATGCGTTTGTTTATTAATGGGATCCTGTTACCTGTTCTGGAGACGGAGCTGAAGGCTGACAGATACAAGAGCTAACGACATCTCTGTCGCCCCATGCACTTCCCCGAAGACAACGGTGAAGAACTAGCTCTGGGGGTTGGTTATTCTGTATCGAATATTGCTTTTCTGCGTGATAATTATTGATTGTGACTTGATTTGAACAGAGAAGGCGAAGAAAAGTATGCAAGAGAAAGATGTAATAAATCCTTCTCTTTGCATAAAGCTCTTCTCCTCGCCGTTCATCGAACTTTGTGCCTTCCTTTTTAGAGCGCTTTGAGTGAAAGAAGATTTTCGAAAAAAAAAAGATGTATATTTTATTTTCTGTTGTCATAGCAACTTGTAAGGAATGTAAGCTGAGTCATATGCTTTTGTTTCCTTGGCAGGGCTAGGCTGTGGGGTGTGTGTGTGTGTGTGTGTGTGTGTGTGTGTGTGTGTGTGTGTGTAAATATACCAAACAACACAGCTGGGATTGGGCACTTGTAAAACTAACACTTACAGTGTTAAATAACATCATCTCCTAGACCTTTGGTCCTTTTTCTCCCTCTCGACGAATCACAAATAGTGTAGGATATGTGAAGGAAGAAACCTAACCCCTCAAGAAAGGATTTTCCTGGTCATTCTTTAAATGTTAGAATTGTAAGGATCTCACAGAGCACATTCTACTGTAACGCTTCCTATAATTTCTGACCGGAGTTCTCTGCTGTCGCCAGCTCAGATTTTTCCTATCAAAGCTTCTGTGTTATAATCTCACTGTCATAACTGCACTGACCCCCGAGAGCAAGGGAAGAGGCAGTTACTCAACATTACTCTTTTCCTTCACTGGCTTTAACTTTCTAATTTATTTGATTCATTTGCAAAATGAGTTTACTATTTGCTTGTCCTTGATCTCACAGAATTCACTTAATTTTCACTCCTTGTTATGGTAATACCTAATACATTTTACTGATTAGTTCAATACGTGAAACATTGGGTTAAAATCCTTTCTTTACGCATGTCTCTTGTTCTCATTGAAGGGCTTGTCTTATTGACACAGAGGCACGGAAAAATGGTCACATTTGCAGCTCACTGCAGCACACCTCGCAGGCTGTGTTGCTGATCATATTACTGAGTATTTATGGACGAAACCCAAGCCAGCTCACAGAGATGGGCTAACAGCTGGTCCGAACTGTCAAGCTACAGTGTGTCCTTGCGTCTCCTTGGAGCGAGCATTTCAAAGCTCAGCATGAAAAAATCCAGAGTTGGTAGAATTTGGTTCATTTTTTTTAAATGTACCCTCTATCCTTAGACTAACAATGTAAGCTTATTATTAGTAATACATATATTAAGACATTACTAAGACAACTAACATTTCTCACTAAAATCCACAGCTGTACACAAAACAATATAGTGTATGACTTCGCTTACATGAGACAGTAAAGAAGATAAACCAATAAGAGCAGAAGTGGGTGTATGTAGAACATGAGTGAAAAGGGAACTGAGACCCTTTCTCCGGGTAATAGAAACATTCTCTATCTTGGTTGAGATGTTGGGTGAGGCGAACATTATGTCACTTAATGTCCCTACATTGTAACAACTTATTGAATCAGATACTTAAAATATACTTAGTATATAATTATTATAATGATGATAAACTCTAGCCAAGCATCATATAACAACAAAGAGAGGCATAGATAGCATGTGAAACATATAAGCATAAGGGATATATAAGCTATAAATTATGAGAACAATTAAGATGACAGCCAGCTGTGTGCAGCAAGACCAGGAAGAAATTTCTTCAAAATGTTAACATTGTCTCCTGACAGCTAATGGGATAGGAAGTTTTAAATTCTTTTTACTTATCTGCGTTTCTTAAGGAAACATATAATTAAGGTGTGTTCTGTTGATAATAAACAATATGTGCTATGATCTCATGAAAAAGGCTTGGACCTAAATCTAACCAATCATTTTGCTCTGATTGCCTGCCTTTAAGAAAAAAAAAATGGAAGTTAGAAGAATGAGATTATAAGCCAATAGACCAACCTAAAATGTGCCCCACCCTAAATGACAAAAGTCAGTAATACGAAATGTGAGCTAGAAAAAAAAATGGCTCATCTGGTAGAGCTTCCGGCTGGCAAGTCTGACAGCAGTAGTTTGATCCCAGAACTCACAAGGTAAAAGGAGAGAGTGTATTTCTTGCAAATTGTTCTTATAGTCAGGTGGGACACATATACACATATGCACATACGCACACATGCACAAACGCATGTACACATACACACTGAGAATATATATGGGTGAAAGGATGGACAGATAGATGATGGATAGACAAATGATATACATGTGATAAATAATAGGTGGGTAGGATAGACGCATAGATAGATAAGTGACAGATTCACAGGTAGACGCATAGACAGATAGATAAAATGTAATAATAAAATTAGGCTGAGGCAGGAGGGAGCAAAGATCGGACCTTTAAAGATTACAATGTAATTGAGAGAACAACAAAATACAACACTTAGCCCCCTGTAGTGCAACATACTACCATCTCAGCTCTCAGGAGAGAATTTCAGACCATCTTTGACTGTGGCAAGATCTTTTCTTTATCTGTAAAACCGATTTTTGTGTTGAATAGATAGGTATAGAAAGGGTTTTAGACCACAAGAGAAACTTAGGCATTAAGTGAGGCTGAAAACTTATTCCAGAGAAGAGGAGTAGAAACAGAAAGGATGGATGAGAACAGTGTCTGGATTTCCTCCTTAGTGCTTTTGCTTAGAAATTCTTGAAGTCTATGAAGCTGAAGTCACAGAGAAAAGATTTATAAAAATTATTTCTTGTCATCTACTAGATTGTAGGTTGATGTCCTTATGCAAGTGAAGGCAGACACAAGAAAAGAAAAAACGAGGCCTGTCATTGGATGAGAAGAAAGGGGTGCGGGAGCAGTTTTAGAAGGGAAGGGAGGAGCAGAAAGGGAGAAGCACCAAGGAGGCAGACGATCCTTGCCATGCATCTCTCCATAGATACAGGTTGTTATGAATGCTTCTTAAGGGATGGATTTCTATAGGCATATTTATCTTATGTAGGTGGGCGGTTTATATCCTTATCAATTGGTTGTAAGGTAATTGTGTGGATTGTTATTGTACATTGATCATTTAACACATAAATCTTGTTGTTGGCTTACAGTTTGTTGAGTCATGACTTAACTGGGTTGTTGGGAGGGTGAGCAGGGTCCGTGACAGGAAGCCATGCTAGGCTATAGAATGCTTGGGGCTGGTGTGGTGTGGGGTCATGCTAGTGGAACGTGATGTGTGTGTCAGGCTTGGTAATCACCCGCCAAGGGGACAGTGTTTGGAACTGGCTGACAGAGAAAAGGCTAGAGTGTGTGGATCCTTGAGGAGTGGGAACTTGCAGAACTGGTCGTGTGCTTTTTTTAATTATACCACAAGACTGGAGGTCTCTTTAGATTCCATTTCGCCATTGTTGGGCATTTCAGGTAAGGTCACCCCATTGAGTCCTGGGATCCTTCCACATTTCAGGTCTCTGGGACTTTCTAGAGGTTCCCCCACCCCTGGCAGCTGCATATTTCCGTTCATTCTCCTCTGGGCTTCTCTCCTGTCTTCCCCTCACCCCCCCACCTGATCCTGTCCCCCTTTCCTCATCCTCCGATCTCCCATCTAGGACCATCGCTCCCTCCATTTCCCGTGATATTTCTTTCCCCCTTCTAAGTGGGATTGAAGCGTCCACACTTGGGCCTCCCTTCTTGTCAAACTTCTTATGGGCTGTGGGTTCTAGCAACAGTATTCTGTACTCTTCAGCTAATAACCTCTCATCAGTGAGTACAAACCATGAATGTCCTTTTGGGTCTGCGTTGCCTCAAGACAGGGCCCCCCCAGTGGACAGGAGCCACCTACCCATCTTCAAAAATTTTGACCCAGAATTGTTCCTGTTTAAAGAAATGCAGGGACAAAAATGGAGCAGAGACTAGGAAAGGCCGCCTAGTAACTAGACCAACTTAGGATCCATAGCATGGGTGGGCACCAAACCCTGACATGGTTTACTGATGCCATGTTGTGCTTGCAGACAGGAGCCTAGCATGGCTGTACCAGCAGCTGACTAAGACAGATGCAGATACTTACAGTCAAGCATTGGACTGAGGTTGGGGTCCCCAGGGAAGAGTTAGGGGAAGGACCTGAAGGACTTGAAGGGGATGCAACCCCTTAGGAGGACCAACAGTGTCAACTAACTGGTCTACCTGGCAGCTCCCAGAGACTAAGACAACAACCAAAGAACATACACGGGCTGGTCCGAGGCTCCCAGCGCATGTGTAGTAGAGGACTGCAATGTCTGGCCTCAGTGGGAGAGCATATGTCTAATCCTGTAGAGACTTGGAAGGAGGATGAAGAGTATCCTCTCAGAGGCGAAGACGAGGTGATGGGGGTGTGTGTGTGAAAAACTCTAGGAGGGTGAACTGGGAGGGGCAACATTTGGATACAGATAAATAAAATAATTAATTAAAATTATTTCTTGCATCTCGATTTTTCTGAGTTCACTGAGATGTGTGAGCACATTCTTTTTCTTTTCTCTTTCCTTCTTTCTTTCTTCCTTTTTTTTTTTTTTTTTTTTTTTTACTAATTTTAACTCTAAACAGTTGAGGAAGGAAAAGTAGATTAAGAGACTACTTAAACTTGAATTAGATCCACCTGAATAATCATGTTTTATTTATAATTATAATGTATAACATATAAAATAATGTATTTGAGGTATGATTATTGACAATATATTTCAGCGAGTCTGAATTAGATCCAATTTAACAATTCAGAGAAATTCCCAAATGGGCAGCCACTGGTTTAACCAGTGATGCTGAGGTTACATATTCTTCACATTTGAAATCTAGTGAAAATCCTATCTCAACCTTTAGAACACATGGAAATTTAATCTAGCACTCCAAATAGTCTTTTATCTACGTTACCCAATGGAAAGCACCTAAAAAACTAAAACACCTGGGGAATCTACTACAATAAAACGTAAGCAAACCTAAAAGTAAAGATTTTATACAACTTTCCTAAGATACATTTTTTTAAACATGCCATCCAGTCCCCCGTCTTCTCCTATCTTTGGTTTTAAAAATGCTTCGAGGATTTATTGATTCGCTGTCATTTACTTGCACGTGTGTGAGCATGTGCGTGTGAGCGCGTGTGTGGTGTGTGCACCACGGTGTGTGAGGAAGGCAGAGGACAATGTGCAGTAGATGTTGAGTCCCTTTCCACCACATGGGTCTAGGGCAAAGGTTCCCAACTTGTGGGCTGTGATCCCCGTTGGGGGGGGGGTCACATATCAGATACTTACATTATGATTAATAACAGAAGCAAAATCACAGTTTTGAAGCAGCAACGCAATGATTTTATAGTTGGGGGTCACCACAGCATGAGGAACTACTGTATCGGGTGGCAACACGAGGAAGGTCTAGGGGCTCACTGGTGGGAGCATCTCTAACCACTGAGCATCTGTCCAGTCTCCCGGTCAGTTGTTATCTAACCTAAGACGAGACTGCCTCGTCCTGCTGAGTACTGTCTTGTTCTATCAGTAATGACTATGGGTTCCCTGAACGCAGCACACTTACTTATGGTAAAACATCCGTGCCATCCCCATTCTCTGTTTCTCCCCTCCTGAAAGGACATCTTTCCAATCCATGACTGCATCCCATCCTGGAAAGTAAAAACAGACAGACAAACAACTAAACATACAGGTTGCAGAGACTCGTTGACTTGTCACCACATCTACTCTGGACGAGTGATTCCTGGCCTGCTTTGATTGGAAACAGGAGGGGCCCTGTGTTCCGTAGAGCAGGTGGCCAGCCTTGAGAGCCATGTGTCTGAGTATTTTAGTTTAAATATGATAGTAATTCCTCACACGGATAGACGTCTTGAAAGAGTTGTAAGCATTGGCACCGATGAAGTGTGTTTGTTACTCAGTCTGTTCAAAGGGTTGGTGAGCGTATGCTGATTTTTTTGAGGGCAGTGGGAGAGAAGATCTAATAATTTGCATAGGACGATTGCCAAGTCCCAAAACCGTGTGGGAGGAACTAGGTTAAACGGTTCCCACAAGCCTGGTACTTTATGCAAGTCTTCATTATTCCACAGCTTACGAGATAGCGGCCTTTATTTGCGTTTTACAAGTGGGTGATCCAAAAACTCATGGAGAAATAGAAACATCTGAGTTACACTTGTCTCTCAGAGCTAGGATCTAGGTTTATTTGATGTTTTCACAGCTTATGCAGCCCTATCTCTTAGAACATTTTAATGACTGATTGCTTAATGTCACTTTGCAAGGCAAGCATATGTATCTATATGACTATCTCGCTATCCTAATGTGAAAACAGGACCAGAAACATTTAAACGAGAACCCAAGTTTCAGAACAGCATATACCATAGCCGTGCTTCTGAAAATGCAGAGACACACATACCAGGCACACATCTGATAGTTCTAAGTTAACACTTCTGTAATAGCTGAAAAAATTTAAATGACTATCTTACATAATTGACTTGAAAAGATGACTTGAGAACAAAACCACAGCTCTATTTTTGCAGACTCCAATTTTCAGAGGAGGAAAAAAATGACTGCCCACACTGGACAAACATTAAAGGCAACATTTCCACAGCTTTGGTGCTCTGGCTTTAATTCTCCCATTGGAGGAAGACCACGCTCCACACACCCACCTTCTCCCTTACCTGTATCATTATTAACCTATCTAAGTAAACCTGGCTTTAGGTACAGGAAGACACAGAATCTTTGTTTTATTACCATGGGTGCCTGAGAAAAACAAATGATCAGATCAATTACTTAATTCTTTTGTGGATTAAAAGAACATGGGTTTATCTTTTAGAATGCAAAAGGTCAGCCAGCACCTTCGACAGAATAACGTATGTTGTTAAATCAGGAGTTATCTTTATGGTTTCTTACTTTGGGAATTATTATAAAATTTGCCGCATAGTTTAGAACATGAAAAATTAAACCAGGCTCAGTGTAACATGCCTGCAATCCTGGGGCAGGAGCAGGAGGATCACGAATTGGGGGCCAGCCTGGGCTATGCCGTGATACTCTGTTTCGAAAGAAAAAAAGAGCCTGGATTTATGAATAAGAAGCTAAACAAAGTAGGAAGATGAAAATTAGAGAGAAAAAGGATGGGTAGGATATTTTTAAGGATACATCTTATGTTATTTTTAAAATTTGAAGAAGTCTGGAAGTGATCTGTGTTCCAAAAGTTACAACGGAACTACAATAAAAGTAACATATTTGAAGTAAATGCAGGGCGAGAAAGGAGGAGTTAGAGGAGGTGAGAGAAACGAGAGAGAAGAAGACATAATACAGAAAGCCAGAGGCTCCCAGGACCAATGGGGATGACATCAGCTGAAATACCCAACGAAGGAGAGAGAGAGAGAGAGAGCCTCTAGAGACGTATCCAGAGGTTAAGCACTGCCCCTGGATGAGGGATGGGGCCACCCACCCATATCCAAAATTTTAACCCAGAATTGCTCCTGTCTAAAAGAAATAAGGGAACAAAGAGTGGAGCAGAGACTGAAGGAAAGGCCATCCAGAGACTGCCTCACCTGGGGATCCACCCATATGCAGCCACCAAACCCAGACACTATTGCTGATTCCAAGAAGAGCTTGCTGACAGGAGCCTGGTATGGCTGTCTCCTGAGAGGCTCTGCCTGAGTCTGACAAATGCAGTGCTGATGCCCACAGTCAACCATCGGACTGAGCACCGGGACCCCAGCGGAGGAGTTAGGGGAAGGACTGAAGGAGCTGAAGGGGTTTGCAGCCCCATAGGAAGAACAACGATATCAACCAATCAGACCTCCCCTCTCCCAGAGCTCCCGGGGACTAAACCACCAACCGAAGAGTACACATGGAGTGACCCATGATGCCAGCTGCATATGTAGCAGAGGATGGCCTTGTCAGGCATCAATGGGAGGAGAGGCTCTTGGTCCCGTGAAGACTCAATGCTCCAGTGTAGGGGAGTGCTTAGGGCGGGGAGGTGGGAGAGGGTGGGTGAGTGGGGGAGCATCGTCATAGAAGCAGGGGGAGACGGGATGGGATGGGGGGGTTGCAGAGGGGAAACCAGGAAAGGGGATAACATTTGAAATGTAAATAAAAATCCAATACAAATATATCAAATAAAAAAACAAAAGACACAATAAATACCAGGACTGTGGCTAAGAAAGAGCACATACTGCCCTTGCACAGGACCTGAGTTTGGATCCTAGCACCCATGTTAAGTGGCCCGCAGCCACCTGTAATGCCAGCTCCAAGTGATCCAACGCTTGGCCTCCCCAGGTACCTTACCTCCTTACATACATACAACTGATGAGTAATTTTTTAAAAAAATAAAATTAATACAGTAGAATCTGGAGTGAAAGGCCTTAACATCATCTGATGACGTTGGGTTGATCTCTTTAGAGGGAATATTGTTCGACATTATTTAAAGATAGATCTTTATATGGCTATATTGAAACTTAAAAATGCTGGCTTGCCTCTGGGAAAAAGAAAATTTGAAACAATACTTTCCTGTGGCCCAACTTTACAGTAATTATGAAATGCAACTGATGAGGATGCTGAGGACCGCGCTGCTGAGGACGGCGCTGGTGGGAACGGTCTGTTCCCTGCGCTGAGAACAGGGCACGAGAGAAAAGTCTTTTTCAGTCAAAGGAAGGTTAACTTTTACCTATTTTTATTCACTGCACCCTTTGTTCTACTGAACCTCGAGGGTTCTATCAGAAGCCCTGGCAACACCCACCATGCTTGATGCTCATTTACGGAGCCCAAGACAGCTAACCGGAAAAGCCTTTCCCTGCTTCCTGAGCCTGCGTACAGTTCCCGGCTGTGTCTCTTTGTACCTGTTTTATTTTTTCCCTACTTTGGAACCTGTTTATGGGAATAAGACGTAGTTATTTTCCCATTTCAGCTAATCTACATAATTCCAACAGGCTTCTTCCAAAGGAAGCCGTAGACTAGGAATTGGAAGTATTTCCCCCCCCGCACCGCTTAGATGCTTTGGTTTTAGAAATTGAGTAAAACTAGTTCCTTAGGAAAGAAGTGTCTGTGTGAAATTAATAGTCCTGATGTCTGAAAAGCTAGGAGACAAAAAGCACATGAGAACACAGGCTGTGACTACTGTTAAGTCTTTCAGACTTAGACCTGTGTTTCAGTTCTGTCCCACCTGCTGTGTGGGAACAAGCGTGCAGGGAGCGCCCCGATTTAACCTGTGTAATGGAGACACCCAAGCATCATGAACAGGCTTCCATGAACACTGAACAGAATGATATACAATTGTTTGTACATGATGTATTCTGTGCTGTAAAACTCAACAAACCGTAACCGATCCTATATTGCTAAGGTCCAGAGACTCCTTTCTTTATGGGAAAAAGAACAAATGAAGTTTGTTATGTGTCCAAAGCAAGGAGGTATAGAACTCTAGGCTTGGCACATCTTAAAAATAGTTCTACAATGTCATGACTAAAAAAAAAAATTGAGTATTTCATGTTTATTTTAAATTTCTATTTGGATTACTGGATTCCAAACTCAATTAATCTTCCCATAGTATGTAGACCTTATACTGTCAAGGTCTTTTGAAACCGAGAAGGCATTGGCCACGTGACACGAAGGAAAAATCTGCTTCCCTCCAAGCGCAGACGCTGTAAAGAGAAATGTAGAGATGTCTTTCCTGCCTGCTTCATTTGCTTACTGTAAGGATCAGGGTCACGGTTCATGTGTGCTTGGTATGCATGAGCCCTCACAGTAAACGCTACACGTATGGATAGCTTCATTTACATATTCACAGACACGCTAAAAAATATATTTCCATCTTACCATTGAGGATGCAGAAAGCAGTGCTAATTAGGATTTGACTCTGAGTCCAAAGCCGATATTCATAAGCACCTACTGTACTTTTTTTTTCCCCTCAAAATAATTTAATTAGGCTGGGAAACAGAGCATGAGATCCACACATGCACAGATCAACCTAGAACTCTGGCTTGCTCTTTAGGTAGTTTTCTGTGCTATAAAATCATGTGACTTATCGATACATTTGAAAGCACAACTATTAGGAAATAATTGGAGCGAAAGCTCCTATGGTATGCATAGTCCCACTCTTTCCTATATGCCTTATGCTAAAGGAACCTACAACAAAGGTCTGTGTTCTGTAATTTCTAATTTGTGGTCTAAATAGGTCTGTGGGTGTTTGCGCGCATGTGTGCCTGCGTGTGTGTGTGTGTGTGTGTGTGTGTGTGTGTGTGTGTGTGTGTGTATTAGAAAGATTGTGGGACCAAAAACAAACAAGTTGTGTGAGAGCCACTTCCAAATATTCCATTTGATGTAACCTGAGAGAGCTGGCAAGCACATGGTTCATCGCAGACTTCACATACATCTAGCAAGCACGTCAGTGAACTCAGGACACTTGTGCATTTAAATACCAAGGTCTTTAGACGCTACATGTGGTGTTATGGTTACTCAGTAAGAGGACTGTAGTGTGCTGTATTAAACACAATTTAAGCAAAACCAAGATATCAATAATGGAAAAAATCATAAACCTCTACTTATATGATTACGGTCTAATAATGTCATATATTCAAATGAAACCACAGGCTTCATAGACACTTGGGACAGTCATCACAATTGTCAGCTTGACTAGAGTTAGTCACCCGTTGTGGAAGTCGTCTGTGTGTCTTAGTGAGGGCGCTTCCAGCGAGGAAAGACCGACAGAGAAGAATTGGCTTAAAGTTAAGCCCAAGAAGGACAAAGGAGGAGAAAGAGAAAGCCAGCTCTGGTGAGAGCATCGTGCATCCTCGACACCATGACAATCTGACACCTACGAACCATTAGCGAAAGGGGAGGTCAACCCGTAGGCTGCTTCCGTTGGGTATCTGGTAACCAATACCAAACAGAAGTTTATTGATTCAATTAATTGATTTCTTTTTGAGACAAGTTTCGATGTGACCTGGACTAGTCTCAAACTTGCCGCAGAGGGGACGGTGACTTTGAGTTCCTGCTCCTCTTCTCTCTGTGTCCCAAGTGCTAAGAAGACTGGTACACACCATCACACACAGCCCAAACTCGCTTAGTATAGAAAGCTGAACCACATTTAAGATTAATGACGCATTCTACCTCCTTCTCTTTGGACTATGTGGTAGAGGTGGACGCTGTGCAGAATATGCTCTAGGTCTCGGTCTGTATAACCTTTCTCATGCATGTCATCCACCGAGTCAGGATAAATGACTTGATCCCGAAGACTTCCAAGAGACATGTACGGCCTATGAAACACCAAGCACATGTGAATCCTAGTGTAAAGGTTATGTTAACTTATCCAGAGTGACATTCTGATGTCTGGAACACACATTTAAACTATATCATTTAAATTATAGGATTATATTATGTTTCCCGGACGCACTTCAAAAATAATACCTGCTTTATGGGAAAAAATACTGCGATATACATGCAGGAAAGTTTTGAAACCATTTGATGTCTTCTATAAAAATATTTTGTTTCACCATCGTGATGGCTATTCTTGGTTGTCATTTAAATCCGGAACTAACTAAAACTCAAGAGTCTGGGTGCAGCAGTGAGGGACTTCCGTTCGTGAGTAAACCATGTGAAGTGGGAAGACAGACTTTCAATCTTGATCTCTGAGGTGGGAAGAGCCAGCTTTAATTTGGGCTAGACCTTCTGGTGACAGCCTATATAAAGGACAGGGGAGGAGGGAGCTTCCTTCTTTGCCTGCTTGCTCTCTCCTCACTAGCAAGTCCATTTCTTCACTGGCATTAGAGACTTCTTCTTTAGGATTCCAGTGTATACTGAAGACATCCAGCTGAGACATCCAGTCTTGTAGACTGAACAACTGGATTACTGAACTTTCTGTTGGTAGACAGCCATTGTTGGACTAGGTGGACCACAGCCTGTATACCACTGTAATAAATCCTTCATATATATATATATATATATATATATCCTTTAATTGAATCATTTTCCTAATTAAATCAATATCTCTATCAATCTCTCTTCTACCTATTTCTTATCTGTCTGTCTGTCTGTCTGTCTATGTTCCATTAGTTCTGTTCATCTAGAAAACCTGGACAAATACATATGTTTGATAGCAACTGTTTCTGAACATCCAAAATTATTTGCACTAAACATAAAACCTGGAGTTTTGACAGTCATGTAACCAAATAAACTAAGAGGCAAGATATTAATAAGAAAATATAAATTAAAATGACAACAGTTTTCTTGTGCATCAGATAGGCAAAACTTCAACAGCTTGATAATTCTGTCAGCTGACAGGCCCATGGGGTAAAACAGACGTTCCATTACAATGCTGAATATCCGACCTCCTTGGTGGAAATGGGGCAAATTGATGTGCCATTTGCTTTTCGACTCACTTTGGGGAATTTTCTTGGAGGAGGATATCTTCTCAAAATGCCCCAAAGGAAAACTTGCCTAAGCTTACCCATTACAGTGCAAATTGCATGAAAACCAAGGGAAAGACTGAGCAGAATCCTTGAGTCAACTGTCTGTAGCTACTGTGATGCACCACTGTTTGTCTGTAGTTACTGTGATGCACCACTGTCTGTCTGTAGTTTCTGTGATGCACCACTGTCTGTCTGTAGCTACTATGATGCACCACTGTCTGTCTGTAGCTACTGTGATGCACCACTGTCTGTCTGTAGCTACTCTAATGCACCACTGTCTGTCTGTAGCTACTATGATGCACCACTGTCTGTCTGTAGCTACTATGATGTGCTAAAAGGACCAGGCAGGCACACATAAGTACTACAGAGTCAGTTCTGTGACCATCATTCGGCTCAAAAGGAAAATGTAAAGGCAGACCCCGATCAGGACACCTCAAAGGCAGCCGGGACAGGCTGGCTGTGGGTGAGCTGTCCTTGCCTAGGGCGGCCTGCTGTGGGAAGGTTTGTGGTATACCTGGCCTCTATCCACTAGATGTCAGTAGCAACTTCTCAAACATGATCAAAGAATTGGCTACAAGTCTCCCCAAGGGGACGAATATTCCTAGGTGATGAAGCTAGGAACCCCAGTTGAGAACCAGAGGTAGACAGTATGTCACCTTCTATGAAAAGAAAATGAAGGGTGATATAAATACATACATTTGTTTGCACCTACGGAAAGAAACAGGAAAAGTGAACCAGAGACTAGTGAGGTTGCCCAAGGAGGTGAAATGGATAGAGTAGAACAGACAGAAAACATCCTTTCTAAACATCTTTCTTTCTTTCTTTCTTTCTTTCTTTCTTTCTTTCTTTCTTTCTTTCTTTCTTTCTTTGTTCTTTCTCTCTCTCTTTCTTTCCTTCCTTCTTTCTTCTTTCTATATCTTTACTTCCTTCCTTTCATTTTCTTTTCCTTCTTCCTCCCTCCCTCTTTCTTTTTCTTTTCTTTATTTTTGGAGACAGAGTTTCACTTTGTAGCCATGGCTATCCTGACACTGTCTTTGTAGATCACACTTACCTGAAACTCATAGAGATCTGCCTGCTGCTGTCTCTGAAGTGCTGGGGTTAAAGGTGTGTGCCACGTCTTTTCAATACAACTTTCGATTTTATGGTCACGTTAAAATGTTACTAATTGATGAATAAAATTAACTAAACAATTAGTTGAAAAGCAAGAAACTGGATGTTGTTTTTAAGTATCAGAGAGATATGATGGCCACAGAAGAGAGGAAGAAAGGTATAGGAGTGGAAAAATTAAGTAACTTTGGCTACATAAGCCTCAATTAATTATAAAGTGGTTAAAAACAGTTTCCTAATTCCATCCCATCTGGGACATCTGAAAGCCACCCTTTCAGAAGGTCACATCCTGTAGGCAATATGGTGGACTTCTTTTTGCTTACATAGAAAATGCATTACCCACTGCAACACCTTTCTGCTTTCCCTCTGATCCCGTCACACAAACGGTAAACTGATAAGAGCTTGGCCTGTAAGTCCCAAACTGTGAGGGAATGGCTCTCCATTGCTGCAAGCTACTGGTTTTCTGTGGTAGCAGCAGTGGAAACTAACACAGACAGAGACTCCGAATAGCCTGTACAACCTGAGTGGCTCTGTGAGGAACATCAGACCATCCTAGCTGAGGGTCTGTCTTATACAGACAGCAAGGGATAGCCGCTGCAGCTCGGCAGCTAAGAGCACATTTGCTTCCCAGCACCCACACGGCAGTTCACAGTTGTCTGCAAGTCCCATCAGACTTAATATCCTGCTCCGATTTCCATACATACCAGGTACTCATGTGGACATGGAAACACACGCAGGCAAAGCGCTTACACACATTTAAAAAAAATCCTTTAAAAAAAAAATCACACCAGCTTTATGTGCTTTCCTGAGGAGAAAGGCTTTAAATACAAATATGTTTTTCAGACTAAATGCCCACTTACATTTTCATAGTATTTATAGTGTTTCTTTGAGGGTTAACTAGTGTGTAATTATTTTGTAACATACTTAATGAGTATTTGAAATAAAAGTTTGTGTTTCAGCTACACATATATGTAATACAAGGGACCACTTGAGTATCTTTGTTTAACTTGGCACATGATTCAAATATTATATTAGCCTTTAATATCTATAATTCAGTGGGTTTTTTAATACACCCACAAATTCAGGTGGCCATCACTCCCAATTTGAGAATACTTCTCTTGGCTCCTACTCTGTACGCTCCATAGCTGGGATCACACACTGTCATCTGGCTGCTTGGTGCAGGTAATCCGTTTTCTGTCTCCATGGCTTCGCCTATTCCTAATGTTCCAAACACACAGACTCACACAGTCTGTGCCCTCTTGTGACTGAGTTCTTCTTAACGACAAGTGTGTTTGAGAATGTGCCACGTTCCTTTCTAGGGCTGATTCACACTCTTCGTATTTCAGGTGGGTGCCACATTTGCTTCATCCATTCATCTACTGAAGGATATTTCAGTGTTTCCTTCTTTGGGGCACGATGCGTAGTGGGTATAAACCAGTGAATGGAACTGTAGGGGCAAAGAACTGCTCAGGCAACTTTCCAAGATGGCTGCACCACTTCCGGTCACGTTTCCCCTATACATTTAAAGTCTCTCCTTCTCTTTACTCTCCTTTTCCGTTCTATGTTTTCTACACGCCTACAGTCCATGTTCATTTGATTATGCAATCATCTTAAGCAGTCGCATGAGGATGTGTCTTAAATGCACGTCTAGTAACAGTCACATTGGTTGAAAGTAGGGCCACTGAGCGGCTGTCGCAGGGCACTCACCAACTAATCAGGACCTTAGGAAAGCAAACGCTTGCTGCCTTTAAATGGATGCTAGCTCCGATTTAGCACAGATCAGGAGATGTCCTTCCACCTTTGCCTAAAGCATAGACGTTGATGCCCTGCCGCGTGGCACACACAGCTGCGCATCCAGTCCATGAGTGCCTCTGAAGGCTTCGCCATGCAGCCTCCCGGAGGGCTGATAGTGGATGACGTCATCATTCACATCCAGGTTTCGGCATGCTTACTATGCTGTATGCTATACGGTATAGAGCAACGGGTCTGATGATGAACTGCAGAGAGGTGGTTCTGGGGTATACCCAGTCTCACTATGACAGTACTGCCACTCGACTCGGAACTTGACCTAATTTGTTTGTAGAGTCACTGATTGCATTCAGTTTATTGTCGGTACAGAATGAAGCAGCAGAATGAAGTAATGCGGTGAGATTGTTGACTATAACACAGGCACAAGAATTCTCTCAGACCTTCATAGAAGACCTACTACCAATACTGTCTAAACTATTCCACAAAATGGAAACAGAAGGAACGCTACCCAATTCCTTCTATGAAGCCACAATTATGCTTATACCTAAACCATCAAAAAGACCCAACAAAGAAAGACAACTTCAGAACAATTCCCCTTATGGATATTGACTCAAAAATCCTCAATCAAATTCTCACAAACCTAATCCAAGAACACATGAAAACAATCATCCATCACGATCAAGCGGGCTTCATCCCAGGGATGCAAGGATGGTTTAAGATACGGAAATCTATCAACGTAATCCACTATATAAACAAACTCAAAGAAAAAACCCCATGATCATCTCATTAGATGCTGAGAAAGCATTTGACAAAATTCAACAGCCCTTCATGTTAAAAGTCTTAGAAAAATCAGGAATTCAAGGTCCATACCTAAACATAGTAAAAAACAATATACAGCAAACCAGTAGCCAACATCAAACTAAATGGAGAGAAACTTGAAACAATTCCACACAGCTATGGTCACTTGATCTTTGACAAAGGAGCTAAAACCATCCAGTGGTAAAAAGATAGCATTTTCAACAAATGGTGCTGGTTCAACTGGAGGTCAGCATGTAGAAGAATGCAGATCGATCCATGCTTATCACCCTGTACAAAGCTTAAGTCCAAGTGGATCAAAGACCTGCACATAAAACCAGATACACTCAAATTAATAGAAGAAAAAGCAGCGAAGACCCTCAAACACATGGACCTGGGAAAAATTCCAGAACAGAACATCAATGGCTTATGCTTTAAGATCAAGTATCAACACATGGGACCTCAAAAAATTGCAAAGCTTCTGTAAGGCAAAGGACACTGTCATTAGGACAAAAGGGCAACTGCCAGATTGGGAAAAGATCTTTACTAATCTTACAACTGATAGAGAGCTAATATCTAATATAAACAAAGAATTCAAGAAGTTAGACTCCAGAGAATCAAATAAACCTGTTTAAAAATGGGGTTCAGAACTAAACAAAGACTTCTTAGCTGAGGAATATCAAATGGCTGAGAAGCATCTAAAAAATGTTCAACATTCTTATTCATCAGGGAAATCCAAATCAAATCAACCCTGAGATTCCACCTCACACCAGTCAGAATAGCTAAGATCAAAAACTCAGGTGACAACAGATGCTGGCAAGGATGTGGAGAAAGAGAAACACTCCTCCATTGTTGGTGGGATTGCAGACTGGTACAACCATTCTGGAAATCAGTCTGGAGGTTCCTCAGAAGATTGGGCATAGTACTACCCTGAGGACCCAGTTATACCACTGCTGGGCATATACCCAAAGGTGCTCCAACATATAACAAGGACATACATTCCACTATGTTCATAGCAGCCTTATTTATAATAGCCAGAGGCTGGCAAGAACCCCGATGTCCTTAAACAGAGGAAAGGATACAGAAAATGTGGTACATCTACACAATGGAGCACTACTCAGTTATTAAAAACAATGACTTCATGAAATTCATAGGCAAATGGATTGAACTAGAAAATACCATCCTGACTGAGGTAACCCAATCACAAGGAAAACATACACAGTATGCATTCACTGATAAGTGGATATTAGTCCAAAAGCTCAAATTATCCAAGATACAATCCACAGACTACATGAAGCTGAAGAAGAAGAATGACCATAGTGTGGATGCTTCAGTCCTTCTTAGAAGGGGAAACAAAAATATTCATAGGAGGAGATATGGAGGCAAAGTTTGAAGCAGAGACTGAGGGAATGGCCATTCAGAGCCTGCCCCACCTGGTGATCCAGCTCATATATATACAGCCACCAAACCCAGACAATATTGCTGATGCCAAGAAGTACATGCTGACAGGAGCCTGATATAGCTGTCTCCTGAGAGGCTCTGCCAGAGCCTGACAAATACAGAGGAGAATGCTAGCAGCCAACCATTAAACTGAGAACGGGGTCCCCATCAGGAGTTAGAGAAAGGATTGAAGGAGCTGAAGGGGCTTGCAACCCCATACGAACAACAATAGCAACCAACCAGAGCTCCCTGGGACTAAACCACCACCCAAAGACTATATACATGGACTGACCCAGGGCTCCAGCTGCATATGTGGCAGAGGATGGCCTTGTTGGGCACTGATGGGAGGAGAGGCCCTTGGTCCTGCCAAAGCTAGACCCTTCCCCGGCAGTGTAGGGAAATGTCCGGGTAGGGAGGCGGGAAGGGGTGGATGGTTTGGGGGTGGGGAAACACCTTCATAGAAGAAGTGGGAGGGGGGATAGAATAGGGGGTTTATGGAGGGGAAACCGGGAAAGGGAATAACATTCGAAATGTAAATTAAAAAAAAATCAAAAAACCCAAAACAAACAAACAAACAACAACAAAAACCCAAAAACCCACAAGTGCAAAGGAAGGCACTCAATACTTGGTCTGTAATTCAACAAAATGGTTTGTTTCTCTTGAGTTCTTTAAGAGAAGGCGAAACTTAAAGGAGGTGTAGCTCCCTGAGGTAGTGCTTGCCTTCTGCTCAGTGCTGGTTGATCCCTAACACTGAGAAAAAGTCTCCTGAGGGAAAAAAACAAGTGAATGTGGAGTAACTGACCTCTTCAGAGTATTGTCTGCTCGCTTTTACCCTATGGTAAATTTTTTTTTTTTTTGGTTCTTTTTTTCGGAGCTGGGGACCGAACCCAGGGCCTTGCGCTTCCTAGGTAAGCGCTCTACCACTGAGCTAAATCCCCAGCCCCGGTAAATTTTATTAGACATAATATGGTTAGTGGGCAATAGGCATCTGTGGGAGACTTTAAAGATAGATCCGGTTGAGTACGTAGGAAAATACTTCGAGTTTATCTGGATCCTTTCTTTTGGAGCCGTGTAGTTCACTGATGCAGTTTACAGGGCTGCAAAGGACTCAAAACGCTCAGAGTCCTCAGACGCCTTCAGTGTTATAGAAGCAGGGTAACCCTGCAACGTCACCGAAGTACTTAGAACTTACAATTTCTTATTTTTTTAGCCTTGATTTCTTAATACTGTATTTTTAATATGGCACTCAGATCAAGAATGAATAATTATATACTAGTAGTTAACATATTTGTGTATTATTTTATATATTTATATATAAATCGCATGCTGGAAATAATTTTTATGTATTTGAAACAATAAATTTATATATTACATAATTTTGAATAACACTGCAGGATTACTAGAGATATGGCTCAGCAGTTAAGAGCAGTGACTGCTCTTCCAGAGGTCCTGAGTTCAATTCCCAGCAACCACATGGTGGCTCACAGCCATCTGTGATGGAATCCGATGCCCTCTTCTGGTGTGTCTGAAGATAGCTATAGTGTATTCACATATGTGAATAATACATTGTAATAATATTTAAATTTGAAAAACAGCTATTTTTTCTGTGGTTGACAGATGAAGCAAAAATAATTATAGTTTTGTAATGCTTAATTTCCTATTCGTTTTTCAAGGATCTAGTAGAAATATCTGAAATACATACTCCTGAAATAATTTTTGCTCCTCCCGGGAAAGAACTGTAGCAGGAAATTGTAATTGTTTTTCTGTGAAATCGTACATATATACTTATTTTTAAAAAACTATTAGCTCCCATAGTAAGGGTAATTAAGATGAGATCCCTCCCCAATAATTATGTTTTATGGCTACTAATTATTACAAACATCTTAGCTACTTTAAAAATTTGCATTACATTCTTATTTTTCTGTGCTAGCATTGAACTGATTTTTTATATAAATTTATTGTTTGTTAGATTTTTCTGTTTTTTTTATTATTTTATATTTGAAACAAAGGGGGGAAAAGGAGAGAACACTGAAAAGAAGGATCCCCATCTTTGTGCTCAGAGTCCCTAAAAACAATAACCTAAAATGCTAAAACACTTCCTGAGTTGAGCAGTAATTGCGCTAAAGAAGTGAAAGGAAAAAAGAGTGATTTAAATGAATAGAAGGTGGAAATTTAAAATTATAAAGTTTCACTGGACAATATTGATAAAAAAGTCGACAACATTTTAAACTCTAAGCTATGGGGAGTGTACAGTCGAAGAGTTATAGCCAATTTCTGTGACTGTTTGGCCAGAAAGAAGGCGGAGCTAATCATGAATACTCGCTGTCAGGCACTGAAAAATGCGCAGCTTGAACCAATCATGTCACCGCGCTTTTTCATACACAGCAAGCTCAGGATTTGCGTCCTGAATGCATAATATCTTTCCTAATACCCTGGTGGTTTGTAGCAAAAACGAGAGCTACTCAACTCAAAAGAGGTATTTAGTCTTACGAAAATCACGCCATTTGACTCTTCGCGTCTAGAACTTATAAAGCAAGGAATCAGCCTCCGTCTACTGAACCCTGTTCATTGCTTCAGAAAAGAGGAGTAGGCAACATACCCAGCGCGAGTAACGAAGCAGACAGACGGTTCACCGTGTAAGATGCCGGGCAGGTTTGCCAATAGAAGGGAAATCTGTCTGTCAGTTATTCAGTTCTGGGGTAAGGCTCAGTGGGCGTGTGTGTGCCCAGCAAGCTGAGGCCGTGGATCCAGCACAAGCACTGCCCACTCCAGGAGGTTTATGTCAACCAACACAATCCTTATAAGAACACTCGTCCTCCGGCTGGGGATTTGGCTCAGTGGTAGAGCGCTTACCTAGGAAGCGCAAGGCCCTGGGTTCGGTCCCCAGCTCCGAAAAAAAAGAACCAAAAAAAAAAAAAAAAAAAACACTCCTCCTCTCGTTTTACTGAAGTTTTGTTTCCCAAGACTCAGAGTTATAACTGGGTAGAATTTATACAGATTTTGATTTATGACTGTAGGAGGACCGAATCTCTCTCTCAGCATATGGACATGTGGCTTTGAGGAGTAAGACGATCTGTTAACACTCCTGGCCTGAGAGGTTTCTTCCAGGTAAGAATAGTGACAGTGGGGACATTTGAAGTATTGAGTGGTAGGTCGCCGAGAAGAGAGTGTGAAGCATACAGATAGATGATCCTCTGAGGGTTAACTAAAGCAAGGAGAGGTTGCCAGTCTGCCCTTCTTCCCTGCCCTCTACAATTCCTATCCCTTCTCTAAAGTCCCATTTCTGTGTCCCACTCTGAGGACTGCTAGGGCATTGATGGAGTTGATGAGGAAGAAAACTCAACAAACACAGGTTAATTCTGGCTTTGGGGGCTGGGACAGCGGCAGGCAGACGGAAACTCGCCAAGGCTTAAGTGGGTGAGTGATGGGCCATAGGTAGTAGAGAAATGAAAGCAAGAACAGAAGGGTCATAAGCTTTATCCTCAGAGGCCCGGGAAGAAGAGGAAAACACACCGAGAACTGACGAAATAATTCAGGAGATGCCCAAGTGGATGATGCTTCCTGAAAGTCAGGAGAGCTGATCCAGCAGGGGTGATGGGCGTCAGTCACCTGGTTAAGGAGTGCAGTGATAATGTACAAGACATTCAGTCTCGGTTGGAAATGCGAGAATACGTATCTCAGTACCATTTGAGCAAAGTCCCCCAGATCCTGTCATTCAACGCCTAATGTATGTTTCAGGCAAAATGCTCTGTCTTAAATCCTACAGATGTGCCAGCTTTTCTATTCTGTCCTGGAAGAGACGGGGTGAGGGAAAACGGTTTGAACTCAGTTTACAGAGAACAAGTCTGTATTCTTGTACTATGGCTCAGATTTCTAAAGATCTGCTTCTTCTTATTAGCATTGCTAATGCATTAGAAGACACCAACTGGGGAAATACTAGGGCGGTTTCATAATTTCTCAGGAATGCTTGTTTCCCAACGTACAACTCGAGCCAGAGGAGAGTTTTTGTTTGGGTCTCTGTGTGTGAAAGTTTGGTAAAACCCAAGTTCTGACTCCACCCTGAATAGTGTTATTTTGCTTACCACACAACATAAGAGACCTGCTCTCATAAAACCTACTGAGTTTACCCCAGTGAAAGGAGCAATGTATTTTCCATTTAATCAATGTATAAGGAGACCTAGCCTCTAAGGAGAAATCCTTCAATCATAGTGATTAAGTGTGAGCCTATTTAATGACTTGCAGAGTTCATACTTGGGCCCCCAATTCTATTTTGTTTTTTTTTCTCCCAAACTAGTAGTGATATTACATTCTGTTACTAGAGGGCAGTAAGAAGTAGTAAAGAATTAATCATAGGAGCCATTTATGTGATCCTCTTAGACCACTTACTGTCATATTTTAAAGTGGTCAGACTGTCATCTTCTTTTAGGTAATAAAATATTATGTGATCATTTCAGAATCTACTTGAAAAAAAAACCCACTTCCTTCCAGAATACTAGAAATAAATGCTACAATTAGATTTTCTTAGTTTATGTTCGTGTTTTAAGTAATTGTTAAGCAAAAACGGAAGGAATGGGACTCTGTAAAATTGTAAGGTTAAACACAATTCCCCCTGCCTCTAGATGCATATAATTAAAGTGAACTGATTGAAGGCAAAAATCATTTAAAAATTAAAATATAGATCACTCCTGCTTATTTTTTTTCTTAATTAGGTTGGAGTTGACATTTTTGCTTAGGCAAAAATACATTTCATAAGACAAAATTTCCTAATGATTTCTGCTTATTGTAAAACATCATGGTTGGTTCACTCTGAGGGTAAAGGTCACTTTCATAAACTTGCCCATCTCTTAGAAAAGTCCTGCCACTATACACACACACACACACACACACACACACACACACACACACACACACACATATTCAAAGAGTGTTTCATTCACATAATATGTGAAATATCTAAAGGGTAAAATGGTAGCTTTTCTTTACACTCTTATTTTCATTAAGAATATCTTTCTTTCTTTCTTTCTTTTTTTTTCCCGGAGCTGAGGATTGAATCCAGGACCTTGTGCTTGCTAGGCAAGTGCTCTACCACTGAGCTAAATCCCCAACCCCAAGAATATGTTTCTTATAGACCATTTTTCCTCATGGTTCTATATTTATTGCTTAAGTACAAAGCTGAAGGAAAGCTATATGCTACATTCACTCGTAAAACATAAACCGAACCAAGGTTTCCGAAAGGACAGAAAGGAAACGATGCTCCTGGCGCCGTGTGGCATTCTAGCTGTGTTAAACACAGGTGCTAACAATATCTTCCTGCACACCAGACAGCATCCTGCTGCCTCCACCGTGAGTCTCATTTGAAAGAAAACAAGTTCGCAGAGCCCAGTTGCTGCTTATGGCCTAAAACTCAGGCCAACTGAAGAATGGTCGCACCGTGTACCAGCAAAGAGAGGACTGAAGTGTCCGATGTTGCGTGGCATCGGTGTGACACGTCCTTGTGCTCCAGCCTTACATCCCCATCCTGGATGCATGGTGGCACACCTCAGAGCAGTCCTCTGATCCCGAGGGAACACCGTGACTGTCTGCTTAACCCGGGCGACACACAAGATAACCCAGAGAGAATACACGGAGTGTCTATTGAACCTGGCCGACACTTGGAGAAATCTCTGGACCAAGGGAGCTGATTTTTCATTTACAGTTGACTTTCTCTCGCCACAACGAGTACTCTAATTCTCAAGTATATAACCTTGTGTTCAGATGCTTCTGTGTGGTTATGAGGGAAGATGGCCAACGATTTGGGGAAAAACAATGTGATTTTCTATGCTTGTCTTAGTCTTAATGCAATGTCAGTCAAGGTAGTTAAGATTTATTATCTAGCATAGACACAGTAAAGACCTGAAGAAGGCCCTGCAGCATGAATGGACAACCTCAGGACGCTAAAGTATAAAACGTGATAGAAAGGCCTGAATAGGACCGGAGCCCTATATTTTTGTAAGAAGGCAACATGACATCGAATTATTCTTTGGAGCCATTTACTCTTTCCTAAGACATCTGAAGTCTTTGAACACTCTTAACATGCTGTCAGATCTGAAAACTACAGGAAGTGGCATGGATCCAGGGTCAATTACCGTCAAGGCAGTAAGACAGAACTCAGGGAGTAACTGAGCCTCACCTTATTTCCCCAACAGTTTCTCTACGTGAAAATACCTTAAATGAGCGTAACCTAAAGGGCCTGAGAGATGAGCGCAACTTAATCACAAAAGCAACTGTTTCTATTTGATACAAAAAAAAGTCTTACCTCTGTGGAATATAGAACATATGTTGGGGAGGTGGTTTATAAAGGACTCCTTCATACACAGGCCAGAGCCCACTTAAGATTCTGAACAGAGAGCTTTTCCCACAACCATTGGGGCCGGTTATCAAAAGATGCATCCCTTCTTCTACCTGAAGTCAGAAATAGAATCATAAGCTGCAATGTTCAATAATTATTTCATCTGGGAGCATTTAAAAATGTTTTTTTTTAAAGTATCCAACCCATATGATAATCTTGGATAGTGAAGACAGCAAATAAAATATATCAGGATTGCAACTTCGAGTTTAACTTCGGCTATTCTCTGGAGCTAAAAGTACCATAAAATAATTAATTGCAAAAATATTGACTCTTTTTGGAAAGAACACTGGCTCTCCGACACTTCAACTGAGATATTTTGAATCTGCACACAGATAGAGAAGTTAACTACACATGAGAGAAAATCAAATCATAGGGTTTAAGTTAAAATTAGATTTTATTTTACTTATATTACTATCTAATTAAACTAATATAAAATCCAATGCAACTGAAAGTTGAATATACTAAAAGCACATTTATCCCAGGAGCCAGGTGGGTTCTTAATTTTTTATATTAGTGTATGGAATGCTGAAAGATCACAAAAGCACATAAAAGAAAGATAATATTAGTCTAAGTCTGGTGCATTTATAGATGTAAAAAATATGTTTATGAAGCCAAGACAGAGGAAAGCAAGGGAACTGTAGTGTAGCATATGCCTAGGGTTGGGTTTAAACACATATAGTCAAGTCTCCGTATAGTCAGAACTGCCCTTCTGAGGAGTCAGCCAACTGGGGATTGTAATTACTTGAAGAAAAGAAAGGCTGCATCTGTATCAAATATATACAGACTCTTTTCCTGTATAAAACTGAACGGTTGAATGTTATCAGATTTGGGTGTCGTGGAACCTATCCCTTAAGGATATTTAGGAAGAACATATATACATATAATAATCACCTTCTCTCTGTAAATGGAGATCATATCCATATATTATTCATTCCATAAAACAAGTTTACTTATTAATCACTAAACCGAAACTCCCGTCTATCACTTGCCTTTGTTATCTATTAAGTTTAAATAGTTAGACTTCTTGACTTGCATTCAGTTTGATAGGGTGGAGAGGTTGCCTTCCTATCAGACATGTGCAGGGGACCACATGCGCAAGGAGCAGGACGCAGCTTACAAATTTGATTTGCTTTCTAATCAGGGATGCAAAAATGAAGATGAGGGGAAGAGAGATAGAAATCCACAGGATGTCTATGCATGCACCTTTTCATGGAATGGAGGATGTCTATGCATGTGTATTTTCATTGAATGGATACAAATATCCAAGTTTCAAAAAAAAAAAAAAAAAAGGAAGACACCAAGAGTGAAAGGCAAAGGTGGATTGCTAGTGTTCCAGAACATTCTGGGAGAAGCTACCAAGAAGGAGCTCTGTCTTGGTTCTTCTCTTCCACTAGACTTCTTGATGATGGGTGATTCACTTGCTAGATACCTGAGCACCATCCAAAAAGAGTTTTGGAAGGTACATGCCATGGTGAGCAGCGCATTCCTAAAATGTTTTAAACTATCAATTCCCGTCAGGAGTTCTTAGAAATTTAACACTTTTAAACTGATAACCGAGGACTTTTTTCATGTTAATATTTTCCTAACATAACTTCTCAGTAAATTATGATTATATTTTCTTAACATAACTTCTCAGTTAAATTATGTTAAGACAGTGCGAGGAAAAGAAAATCTCACACTTCGGATTTTCCCCACCCCGTTAAGTCATAACTTTAATTTTGAAGACCAACAAAGGGATAAATGTAATTTTCCTTAAAAAGCGTATATTTCCCAACCAATACTGAAGAAATGCAACTTTTTTATCCTATTCCAGGGAGATTAGAATTAAACTACACGTTCTGAAGAGAAAAGTAACAACCTATAAACAGCATGTTACAACAATGTCTATCTTCAGAGTACGTTAAAAATCCATAAGACTCTCCCGGTGGATTATTGCTTATTTCATACAAGAGACTTAGCTCTGAGTTTTTCCTCAGTGTATGATGGTTTTACAGAGACACGGTTAGAAGACATCAACTTGGAAAGCTTTGTCATCTTTTTATTTAAAAACTAAAGCAATGAGAACTAGTATTATGTTACCTAAATGGACCCAAACAGTAACAGAACCAGTTTCATTCCTTTTTTTCAGGGTGAGCACTGAACTCGAGCTTTGTGGGCTAGGCAAGTACTTCATCCACTTAGCTAGCTAAACTGCTGAACTACTAAGAGAAAAATAAAATGTTACATATTTGCAATAAGTAGCTAATTGGTGCACATGTCATATCCTAATAATAAAACCACTCTACGGGTTTATAATTGAATAATAAATCCCGGCCAAACAATTCCTCTTCAATTTATTAACAGGATTTCCCTGTGTTCAACACATCTTGGCCTCTCTTTTCAACTTCCAGTAAACCTGTACAACTGCAAATATATCTCGAATAACTGAGCCTAGGCTAGGATCTACTCCAAAATCATTAGTATTGTGATGCTCATAATTTGAATGGGGGACTGGTCATGCCTTTGATCAAACAGCTCAAATGTCTTTATCATAGTTCCTATAGTTTAAATCTGAAATGTCTTCCGTAGGATCACGTGTTGATCACTAAGTCTCCAATTTCTGGCACATTCTGAAGGGTGGTGGAAAGCCTCGGGCATGAGTCCCATGTGGAGGAAGGAGGTTAGTAGGAATGTGTCCTTGGGCCATACCTCCGCCTGACACAAATTCTCTTTCTCTGTTCTCCACCCAGCTTGCAGTAAGGACCTTCCTTTCAACATGTTTCCTGCCTGGTGTTCAGCTGTGCCTCACTCCGAAAGCCTCGAGATAGCTCAACCCCAAATAAATCCCCTGAAAGCAGGAGCCGACGGGACACTTGCATGTGTATGGATACGTAAGCAACTAGTACAGCCAGTCAGCCATTTTATACGAAGTGTAATGTGTATGTTTATGTCTCACAAAGCCTTAAAACCAGGTCCTCGAGTTTACAAAATGTTTTTTGGCACTCTTTTTTTTTTTTTTTTTTTGCAATTAAGATGCAGGATATTAAATAAATTATTTTCAACAGGATCAAAAACTAGAGTTGAGTCCATGAATCTTCTGATCATTTAAAGTCAAAATGAAAGTCAGGAAACCTGGATTAGTAAAACTAAATTTGATAATGGACCTCTGGGGAATGACAGTATTTCAGAGGGCATGTAAAAGTATCCTCTTAACATATTTCCTGACAACCTGTATACAAAGTTAAAATTCATTCCCAGATACTAATTTCCGCGATTTCCTCTTGTTTGCCCAGAGCTATGTCGCAAGTCCCCTCAGTGTTCTGTAATTTGATTTTCAATCTGGCACCAACGCGGCAGAGCTCGCGCTTCTCTTTTCACTCTGCTTTCTGAGGAAGTTACTGCGTCTGCAACTGAGACACTGTGCATACCTTTCGGATCCTCCCCTTTCCACACGCTCCTCTCCAAGCACTTAACATAAGGAACATGAATTCTGAGTTGTTTTCTATTAGTGTGAGGCCAACAATAGAAGATTCTTGGACACCATCTTACTTTGAAGTTCAGACTGGAAGCCACCACTTCTCCCGCCGGCGTGATTATGGGAACATTTTCACAAAGGATTCCATGATCCACGTCAATGACTGTCCCTGTAACCAAAGAACGCTTGAAGTTGCAAAGGCTACCTCATTACTTCTAGTTTAACTGGAAGAATGATACAGCAGGATGGGCGAACTCAATTATAAAGATAATTCACACTAGTAAGTCATAGAAGAAACACGTGAAGTCAGCTTAATATCTACCTGTTTTTAATCGATTTAGAAAATCTGTCTGATAAAAATAGCTTTACAATCGAATATCAATATCTTTGGCCTAGTAGGCATAAGCTATATCTGATGTAACCAAGCCCCACAGTTTAGAATTACTCTGTTCCCCTATTTCCTACAAGAGAGAAAGGAATCGAGAAGTGATATATTTCAAGACATGGTAAACATTTAGAAACCCAGAATAATGAAAAACAATATGGCACTATCACTAATGCTATTTATTGGTTCAAGATTTAAAAGCAGACAGTTCATGCAGCCATGTGTGCTGTCTGCGAATACAAGGCTAACACCGTTTCCCTGAGATTAAGTGTCTCATTTCCTTAGGGTCCCACTACTTATCCCTGCCCCTACAACTGTAACACTAACACAGAGGCTATTTAAATATCAGTTTCTTGTAATTACCGGAAGCTGTTTCCTAAAGAAGAAACCTCCAGTTCTTTTCGTAAAACGACAATAACCTATAAGAAAAATGTTAAAAAAAAAAAACAAAACAAAAAACCGACAAACTACACAAAGCAACACCAAACCCTGAAGTAAATCACCTTTGATTGCCAGGGTGTCACTGAGGGGCAGCTCCAGGCCACCTCTACTCTTGCTATTGTTTTCAGGCTCCTGAGTGACAGTTCTCTTATAAATGCCTCTCTTCACTTCATCGAAGACCCAGAACATGTTGTACACTCTGGCAGTATAACCCGCTAGTTCAGTGATCTGAAAGTAACATATAAAGGGTGAGTTAATAGAGCCATGGTAGACGATTTTTAAAAAACATGTACTACGTAAACTTCTTGATTTATTGCTAAAGATTCCACTTTATTGGGCACAACAACAACAAAAACCCCCAATATATCAGATGACCGAAGGGAACAATAGTCAAGAGCCTTATTGGGGACAGTAAAGGAAGTCACTGGCGTTGTAAAACAAAGCTATTAGTTTACTTTAGTGTTCAAAATGAACGAGAAACTTTCACAACATTAGTGAGCCGTGAGGGTCTTCTAGTTACATTGTCTGATTTGGCCTGCATTAGACATGTTTCTGTTGGTTAGTCTCTTTGTTTTCCAGTCAGAGTCTCCCTATGTAGCTCGGACTGGCCTCATACTTTGCAGTAGACGATCAGACCGTGTATGTGTCTCACAGGTGGAACATCTGCCCAGCATACGTGAGGCCCCAGGTTCAGGCCTCCACGGTTATGCACGTATTTTCGGAAATTTGAAACAGAACAATAACACAAGCCCTAATTCTATTGACTAGCTGACATTTTCAAAAGCAAACGAGTCATCCAGCTGGATGTGCGGTCTCCAAATACAGTCCGAAGCTTTCCCCCCAGCACAAACAGCACCAACGAGCCCTGTGTTTAGGCACACGTGGAGATGAATATTTTAAACAGCAGAAAAGTACTTCTTCCCCCTTATTTATAAATGAATGTTCCTAAGCCAAATATTGCCACAGGTCCTGTCTGAGCAGAGGAATATATGTGCTAGAGGGCACAGGTTGCGAAAGTGAGCATGGGGAAGAGGCGTCTGGAGGTCTCTGTATTAGTCCCACACTCTGGTTTCTTTTCAGGCCGAATGTGATTTAAATGCTTGGGGGAAGCTATAAATACACGAATTCTTTTTTTCTAGCTAAGATTATGAGATGTTTTCGCTCACAAAGCTGCGAGGAAGGAAGGATGCTTCCCTTTGGTTCAGCCAGCTGTCCATCTGGGTCAAGCTCCTGCTGTTGTCCTATTATGTCAGCACGGCTTGCTTTCAGGGGGCTGGGAAAGGTGACAGTCTTATCCATGTCATTTGCCTCCGAAAGAGAATAGGGAACCTGACACCGATAAGTATGCATGTCACAAAAGACTGTCTCCTCCTAACTGTCATATGTAGATTAACCTGGGCGAAGCCGGCAGATGGCTGAGATCTTTGTGCCGGGGAGAGCTTAAACTACATAATGAGTAGGTGTCACAGGCCTTCCACAGAAGGGAAACCTGTAATTTGACCACTTATTGCTGTATTTTTGATGTTATAGCTATCTAAAGGACCGCTTTTGAGATGTCATCTGAAAGAAAGTCTTGGGCTCTTACGTAGAGGCATAGAGAGGGATGGTTTGACAAAATACGGATTTAAAAGAAACATGGGTGTCTTAGGATTTCTACTGATATGGTAAAACACCACAACCAAAGGCAACTTGAGGAGGAGAGGGTTCACGACATCTTATAGCTCGCGGGTCACACTCTATTGCCGAGGGACGTCAGGGCAGAACGTCAAGGCAGGAGCTGAAGCCGAAGCCATGAACGAATGACGCTCACAGCTCGCTCCCATGACATGCACAGTGCACTTTCTTATAGAACTTAGGGCCACCTGCTAGGGGGTAGCAGTGGCACTAACCCCCACAGTGCTTAATGCTTCCACATCAAGTATTAACCAATATGACACTCCACATGGACTTGGTTACAGGCCAGTCTTAGTGGAGGCATTGTTTAAATTAAGGTTCCTTCTTTCCAGTTATGGCCAGCTTTGTGTCCGATTGACATAAACCAAACAGCACATTGGGCAAACATAAATACTGGCATAGAAAAAAAATAGACCAAAGATTACTGAGAGATTCAAAAGGAGCAGGAGGCAATGGGTAAGCAGACTAGGGTGGACACAGGAATGTCTATAAAGACTAACAGTGTACAGAAGACAGAACGCTTTGGGACACCACGGGTTTGTGGTGGAATGTCAAATCCTGCATGCAAAGGAAGCTTTGCTCCCCTGGAGCTTGTGGAGAAGACACAATGTTTCTTTTCCTGTCTTAGTAGCACCGAGCGTGTAAGAATGAGTATTCTTAGACTCAGAGCTTGCAAAGTCAGGATAAATAAAGTCATTTTTATCACTGGAGATAATCCAGAATGGTTAAGTGACCGTCCGTATGGAATGTAGCATGTTTTGATGGGAGATGGGTAATGTTTTTTTCCTTTAATGTTAATAACAGTTAAAATAAAAATTATTATAATAATAATTTTAATCTTAAAATGAACTCATGGAAAAAGTTTTCCCCAAAAACCAGGTCTCCAGATGATTAAGATTTCTGTTTGTGGGGCTGGGGATTTAGCTCAGTGGTAGAGCGCTTACCTAGGAAGCGCAAGGCCCTGGGTTCGGTCCCCAGCTCCGAAAAAAAGAACCAAAAAAAAAAAAAAGATTTCTGTTTGAATTTTTAAAATCTGAGTGTTTTCAATAAGAGGTACTGAACCATTGGTTTTATGGGGAAAAATAAGATCCAATTCAATAGGTCAGTTCTGTAAGAAACTCCGGAAACTTTGAAATGGTATCACGCTCTAGTTAATTTAAGAGATGAATTTACAATGGTACTCTAACAACTCTCTTGGCTGTATTATCTGCAAAATTAATTAGTGGAATTTTAAATGGATGGTAGAAAGATGGGTACATCGGCCCCTGCTCTCAGCGAGCTCAGGGTCAGGTGCAGGGGAAAGAACCATGTCAATGTGAGAGAGACAGAGAAGCCCACGCAGATGCTTCAAAGATGGCCGGAAGAGGAATCATGTTACTGGAGAGACTACCTCAATGGAGGATGAACACAGTTTGCAAGATATAAAGCTGGCATTATTAACTTAACCCATTGAACATTGAAATGCATTGACCCACGCACCCCACATTATGAACTTTCAACACCCTACAAAATCATTGCTGTCACGAATCCAATTTACAAGCACGGAAACGGGGATACAGACAGACCAGAAGCTCGAGGAGATCATGTGGTTCGTAAAGGATGAAGTCTGAATGGAAATGAAGCATGGGCTCTTGAGGCCACGCAAGAGCAATAATTCCTTTTTGTTCTCTTCATTTAAAAGAAAGTAAAGTCATGCTCGTAAGCAAGAATAACAGAACACCTCACTTCAGAGTTTCTTCCCTTGACATCAATTATACCCTGGGCAGTTTTGAGGAGAGGGAGAGAGGGAGAGAGGGAGAGAGGGAGAGAGGGAGAGAGGGAGAGAGGGAGAGAGGGAGAGAGGGAGAGAGGGAGAGAGGGAGAGAGGGAGAGAGGGAGAGAGGGAGAGAAAGAGGGAACTGTTTCTAAAGTTGCAGTGCATTACATTTTGCTTCATTTTCAGATGCATTCATATTTTAAGCAAATAGGCAAGAAATTAAAGTACCTCTTTGTATGAAGACATAATCCTCTCAATCGCGTCAGCTCCAGAGGCCAGTAAATTCCGAGCAGTGGTAAAGGCCTCTGTCCGATCGCTAACCATAGCCTGCTTAGGGCCATCCTCCAGATCTACAAGAAAAATCACAGAACTATTGAGTTTTTTCCCCCCAAGTTGCTGTCTTATTTTATACCAATTAAATGATGGCTAAAATAACGATATTTCATAACTATCAGCAATTTCCTAGAACAGTGCTTAATTATTATATTATTAAATGTAATAAACACCATGTGTGTATTCATTTTATTAGAAGTTTTTTTTTCATGGTATTTTTTTTTAGAACAAGAATTAGCAGAAATAAATCCATTAGCTTATTCCATTTAGCCTCCTTTGGACTTTTCCTGTATCCCCCATCCTGCTAACTCTTACAGCTGTGTGACAAACTCTCCCGCCAGTCTCAGGAAAAGTGCTCACCTGCGGCTGCCACGGTGGCTCAGTAAAGTGCCCTCTGTGTGGGTGTGAGGACCCCAGTTTGGATTTCTTCTACCCCTACTGTTTAAAAATGTCGGGGCATAGTGCTCACTTTAGCACTGGAGGAATAGGAGGGTCTCTGGGGCTCACTGGCCAGCCAGCAAAAAATCAACGAGCCTCAGGTTTAAAAGAAGAGAGGTGGGGGAGGGGTTGCTGTTGGGATGGTTCAGTGGGTAAAGTCACTTGCTGTCAAGCCTAATTCCTGAGTTTGATCCCCAGACCTACACGGTAGGAGACAACCGACTCCCAAAAGCTGTCTTCTTACCTCCACGTGCACGATGCGGTCGGTACACATGTGCTTACGTTCATACATACACAGAGACACACACAGTAATAAATGTATAGATTCACATATGATATTTTAAATAATAAAAAATATTATTTAAAAAATTAAAAGTAAATAAACAATAATAGTGGAGAGTTATCTCAGAGATGCCTGACATTGACTTCTGGTCTTCGTACCTATGCACCAATGTGCACACATGCACACATGCACTGGCTCATTCAAACATGTATGTACACCATGTACCCATACACTTATACCAACCTATTAACCAGAATAAAAAAATGGTATGGTTTCTTTAAGAGGAATTTAAACAGATCTGGCCCTCATGATTTTGACATTTTTCTTCTTTCCCAAACATTTATCATTCAATAGCTTGGCTGAGTCACTGACGTGCCCTTCTCTGTCAGTCCTTTGGGATTTACACATTGGCTTCTTCTCACTCTGTAGTCCAGACTGGCCTAGTCTTTATGTTGCGATCCTCCAGCTTCAGCCTCCTGGGTACTAGGGTTACAGGTGGAGCGCATGCTTGACTCGACTTCCAAAATATAACGAGATGCGCTTGATGGCAAGAGAAAGGCCCGTGGGATTCTCAGCCAGCTACCAAAATAGTGAGTTCCTCTTGAGCTAAACTAAGAAAAGGCTTGGGTTTTGACCATCTGGACAACTTGATTGCTGGAATTTATGAATGTGGGTTAAAAGGGTTTTGACCTTTCACTGGCAACCTCTGTCAAGAGAAAAAAAAAAAAAACCAACTGCTCAGAGGGATAAAGGTTGATACGGAATTATAGCTTCCATGTTACTTTGGCAGATTAATGCCTTCTGGGTTTTCTCCACGCTTTCAGCAACAAAATAAATATTTTCTCATAGTGTGTAACTTTTAAACTGCCTCGTTCTTATGTAGGCATCATGGAAGCAGGAGCCAGTAACGTTAGTCCTGCATGCAGCCATCAACTGCCTTAGTGTCACATATGAACCCATGACCTAAGCTGCCTACCTATCCATTTCTCAGCACAATTTGATTCTTTAATGAAGAGCAAAGACACCAGTAACATCTGTAATCTCTTTCTCTCTCTTAGTACAAAGAAAGGGATATATAGCCTTAAAACAATAAACAGAAGACTAAATATTCGTATGTTTCCCTTTCAGTGATTGGCCCAACAGTTCCTCCTGTCAATCTACAGAGCAAGTTTCAGTGTGGCGACTGTGGTCCAGGAGGAAAGGCAGTATGCCAGGAGTTATATAGTGTCTCCCATTCCTAGTGCTCCTATGTGATTTTTTAGACAATCCAGGAGCTCCAGACTAGAGGCTTCGAGGCCCTCTTCTGAAGGGGAAAGCAACATGCTTCTAGTAGTGATTCTTGTTTTAAATATAAATAGCCTATCCTAACTATGAACATTCACTTGACATTGTAAAAGGGTGGCCCAGTAGATCTACAACAGAGATGGCTATCTTATTCTCCCGCTGACAAAAATTATACAGCTTCTTTCTCCAAACCCAGTGATTTTCAACCTTCTTAATATTGTGACCCTTTAATATAGTTTTTGTGTTGTGTTGACCCTCGACCAGAAAATTATTTTTGTTGATACTACTGTAATTTTGATATTGTTATGAATTGTGATATAAACATTGGATATGCAGGGTATCGGATAGGCGACCCCTGTGAAAGGTCATGACCCAAAGGGGTAATGTTGAGAATCACTGACCCAAACTGTTCCTACTTCTGACTTCCTAGACACTTTCAAATCCTTGCTCCTTTCAACAACAGTAATGATACCAGCAACTGTCCATTAAGCATTTCCAACAGGCAGGCACCATACTAAGCTTAGCACTGATCCTCAGCACAATCCTGCTAACTTCCCCTATTTTAAGTAGGAGGGATTTGAACCACAGAAAAGCAGAATGGGCACTTGTAAGCAGAGCTGCCCGTATGTAAGCCCAAGCACTCTCATTCCAGAGCCCACAGACTGGGAATATAATGAACGCTGACAAGAGCCAACACCTGACTTTTACTACTCATGAAACGACATTTCAAAGCATACCAGCACATAATAATTTCGCAGCAGCTCCGAATGATATCCACACGATTAAGAAAACTAAGGCCTATACATTTATATAGTCCCCCCCAAAGCTTGGTTAACTAGTCCATCAGGCCAAGGTTCCCCCTCATCTCTCTTTATCCCCACCTCCTACCCACTCCTTCCTCAATATTATTCATCCTCTTTTTCTCTTTTTTTTTGCTACTCTGTTTCATACTTTGAAACTTTGATTATATATTTCCAACTATCTATGTACTTGGGAGCAGATGGGTAAGTGCCTTTGAGGAGAGGTGCTACCCATGCAGACCAGAAAAGGAGTCTTGGCACTGGGGATACAAACACTGTGAACTACTCAACAGAAGTGTTGGGGTTGGGAACAAATCTCCAGTTCCCTGTAAGAGCAGCAAGTGCTCTTAACCACTAGGCCCTGTCTCAGCCTTTGATTCTCTCAGGCCCCAAGCCCTGCTACTTTCTTACTCTTTGAAATATAGTATCATGCAACTATTTTATCTGTAACACAAGAGGCACCTAAGTGATTAAGTTTAAATTATATATATTTTCTGAGACAGGGTCTTTTCTACATAGCCCTAGATGTCCTGGAACTCGCTTTGTAGATCCAGGATGTCCTGGAACTCCCAGAAATCCACCTGCCTCTCCCTCCAGAATGCTGGGATTAAAGGCTTGCACCACCACCCCTGACCTTAAATTAACATTTAAGACGAGACTTGGCATATGATTCCTAGACCTGAAACCTGAAACTGATATCAGTACGTGAAAACTAGCTGTTTTCACTGAGTGAAATGGTATTTTCACTTGGTTAGGTCACCAGAAGTCACATCGATTTAGTAGCTTGAACACATGTTCACACACAGCAACTTTCATTTCTGCAGACTTTGAAACACTCTCAAGTATCGTTCTGCAGATGGGTCCTTTTGTCTTCTGAGGGGCTCTCCGGTTGCCTACATCTGCAAGCAGTTCTTTGGAATGAGCTTTCTCTGCTACTCTGTTTCACTTCCAATTGAATCATCACATGTTTTTTATGGCTGTTATTGTCAGTGTTTGTAGGGTTTATTTTTAGACACCTCATTACCTCTTGGTAAGTGAGCTAGTTAGTTTCATGGCATACATGTTTACTTCTTACTAACCTCTGTGGGGTTAATTTGTCACCATTAATAGCTACATTATTTTTTTCTATTCTGTGTGGATTACACCAGAGGTTTCTAATAAGACCAAACACTGCCAATGACATTGTATTATAATCTTCTTATGGGCATTATATCTAATGTGGATTAGATATGGAACCTTTCGATGAACGTGATTAGTTTAAGAAATAACCTTTTAATTTCTTAGCAAATCTTAAGAGTGTACATTTTTCAGTGTCTTCTTTTTTACTGTAAACACTCCTTTGGAAAGTAGTTCTCTCTTTACAAACGGATTTTGTCTCAAATACTAGTACTAAGAATAACTTTTACAATAGAAATTTTAAATGTTTTCTTGGTAAATTTGAACACATAAAACCAGATAAAACTCAATCTCCACAGTTTCTACTTGGCAGCTTCCTTGTGGAGTATATTTACTATGTGTTTAGTGCTGTCCACAAAGAAGTACCTGCAGTTCACAATTCTCCTAAACGAACATATTTAGCTTAATAATGACTCAAATAGACATTTTAAAAATAAAATGAACTAAACCATGGGAGTAACTTTAAAAATTAAAATATTATATTTTCCCTTGTTTTTATTACCTTAATTTAAACAATAGTCATTAAGACTGAACTGTATATAAACAACTATAAAAGACTGCAAATCATCCTTCATTATTCTAAGTGTTGTCTTTTGTTTTCTAGTAGCTTCTACCTCACCTCAGGTATAACAGCTATGTCTTTCATAAGCATCTCTGTGCTAAGTCTCACAAACCCCTCTGAAGAAACCTTTCCAGTTTTACTTTCCCAGAAGAGGGAACCAAGGCTTGGGAGAGTTTGAGGGTCTCAGGAGGAATCATTGGGGCCAGGTTTGAAATCAAACACTGTTTCCCTCAAAATTCTGCTATAGGTTCACCCCTAAGTTTTTGATCAAGTAGTTTCTAAAGAAGGGGGATATTTGGTTTTTGGAGAACAGAAAATCCTTCTTCATTAATTAAAGCCATTCTTGCACATCTGTGGGGAATGGGGAGGCTGGTTCAGGGCCCCTGAGGAGTCTGAGATCCAAGTTGCTTAGAGAAACCACTATAGTGATTACGGGTTTATATCACCCCATGTTCTTTAAGTATCTCCAGATTATCTGCAATATTTCATGTGACGTAAATGCTATAGAAACAGTCATTATAATGAGCTCTGTTGAGAATAAAAGTTATGTGCTGGTCATGGACAGATTTTCTCTGTTTTTGCTTTAGACTCTGATTTCTGTTCTGCGCTTGACTGAATTCTTGAGTGTGAACCTATGGAAGCTGAACTCTAGCTGTAACCCCTTCCTTCCTGCCAGTGAAGACTCAAAATTCATACAGAAAGAGCATTACGCCCTTGTCTCTCTTGCCCTTACTTTTCTTTGTTATAACAAAAGAAAAAAAAACTATAGAGACAGGGATAGTATAGAATTAACTGCAGCTTGGTGAACCCCACCTCGTAAACCTCACCCAATCATGTCATGGGAAGATGTCTGTATTACTAAAAATAGAGGAGAACCCATTCCAAGATGCACACATACACCCTGAAATAGCATTCCTGACTATCTAATGTAGTCAATCAGCTTTCAAATCACGAATCGGGATACATTCAGTTACAGAACATTTACATGCTTAATCCTATGGGATGCTAAGACCAAACCACAAGGTACGCTTATGTCATACTCTTTCTGAAGATACTGATTTGATTTGTGGTTAAACGTAAACTGAAAAGCCACTGGGCAGTATAATTGAAATTGCTCTAAGGCAGACTTCCAGAGACACTGGGTTAGAGACCTTGGTGAGTAAGGTTCCTTGAGCTACCTGTTGCTTCTTTTCCTACTGGTGGTCTGATTATTGAACGTGAAAACCCATCACTGTTTCTGAGTACAAGCAACAACAGATACTAACTGTGTACATAGTAACAGAGGGGACATGCAATGGCCTCTTCAAGAGAAACAATGTTAAGCGTATATTCAAGATTAAGTGTGAGTGTTATTACCACCATCTGCAAAGCCTGTTGCAGTGATGATAGGTATGGCCACCATAATTAGTCCACAGCCGCTCCACACATACTTCATCAGGAACTGTTCTATCATGATGTACCACAAACGTTTGGATAGAATAAGGTTCATCTGGTAAGCTAAAGCCTTGTAACACTTCTGCAGTTGCTTCATTTCTACCTGAAAAGGGGGGAAAAGACAAGAATGAGTGCAGGGTGAGCTGTGGAAACGAACATTGCCATTGGTTAAGGTTCCCTTTCATGGCGTAGCTGTATTATTTTGCTGTATTTAGTATAGCCACTGTTGATACAGCTCTACAACTAATAAGTGTAACTAGAATTAGTCGTAATTTAGCATTACTTATGAAAACACGTTATCTGGTAAATATAATATTGTTTGAAATACACAGGAGGGAGACAGAAACATAGCTCAGTGTTAGAACACTAGCCTACTGCTGATGTACATAAGGCATTGGGTATAATTCTCAACAGTGAGAGAGAGAGAGAGAGAGAGAGAGAGAGAGAGAGAGAGAGAGATAATTATAATTTAATACTTTTGAGAAGTTAAAATTAAATAATATTTTTATAAATATACAAGTAAGCATTGTTAAACCTGTATCATTCTTGAAGATATGAAAATATACGAAAACAAACAAAATGTGTATAATTAGACCACTTTTGAATTGGCTCAATTTCGCTGATTTTTGTCTTTTAAGTGAACAATCTACTAATTTACACTGAGTTCAATGGTTCAAAAAATAACAAATCAGGACACAGTACACAAAGCAAATTCCAAGTAGGAATAGAGGTCCTAAATTAGTTTAGATTTTTTTCCTTTGGACTGTTTCTGCTATTGAGAAAGAAACAATGATAATTCTTGGTGCTTTAAAAGGAACATCATTCTGCTTGGTAGTTAAAAAATATTTTTAAATACTTCAGTATGTATTGCCAAACCATTGGTACTATATTTCAGATGTCCCCACCCTCAGTTTATATCATTCTGAAGCCATTATAATACACCGCAATTTTTATATAACTGGGCTAATTATTCAACTGTTAAGGATCTGTAGCATTTAAAAATAGTGCTCCTTCCTCCTCCTGTCCCCGCTAATCTTAGTTTTTACTCCTCTCCTAGGCAAAATTTAATTATCTCTGTCAAAGTTATGTCCTTGGCATGAGCTAAAAGTAAATAAAGGAAATGCCATTTTATTAGAAACTTTTCTGCATTTCTTAATCTGCACACTTTCATTGATCAGTTCTGCAGAACTGTCTGAACCTGCAGTTATCCCCCTTGAACACAAAAGAACAACAAAGGAGACTACCCTAACATCCTCATCTCAGTCCAGAGGTTTACTCTCAGTTCCCAGATGTGCGTTTTTTACACAATGTACAGAACCCTTCACCAAGTTAGTGCTTAAGTTTTAAGAAAATGCCTTCGAGTTCATTCATTACAGTCATACTGGGAGTAACAGAGGCTGTGCAGACCACTTAAAAAAGATCAGACATTTTATTCTCGTGAAACTCCAGAAAAGTTCAGACTCTTTAACTCTCTAACGGCTGATGATTTAAAGGGCTAATGTATTTTAGCACGACTTAGCTACCAGAGGACTGTAAAATGCTCAGAAAGTGGGTCTGTCAACAAGACAACAGATGGTATCTAGCAGAGGAGTGGCTGCTTGGACAGTCTCACATTTCACCCGTTGCTTTAATGTCTGTCTTACCTTATGTCCTCTGTAGAAGGCAATTTCTTCCACATTGGCTATGATTCTGGAGTGAACATACCGCAAGTAGCCCTTTCTATGAGCTTCTTCAGCCACCAGAGTACCAAATTTGGGCGAGCAAGCTTTCAGGACTTTAGCAGTGGCATACACCACGAGCCCTGCTAACAGGGTGGGCCCGATGGGGCTTGCTCCTCTGGATGTAGCTGTCCGGATGAGGGTATAGGAGGTTAGAATTACATCTAAAATCGGTTTGGTAAGGTTGGAATACAGGTGAGCCACCGATTGCGAGAACATCATAATGTCTTCAGTAAGAGACTGGTCAGGGTTTGCCAGCCTCCCGTCCATATTTATCACCTTATAATAAGTCTGATTTGCAAAATAGGTCTCATAGGCATGGTCCACTAAGCGAGTTCTAAAGGCCAATGCCAGTTTGCACTCCAGGTACCTGATAGCGCTGTTGACAAAGGTAGCGGGGACGGCAATCATAAGCCACTTGACTAGTTTGATGATGAAAGTCCGAGGCTTCTTTTCCACGATGCTTTTCACGATTTTCCCATCCAGACCAGCCACGTAGATAGACAGAAACGTTCGTGAGATTAGAGCCACCGAGTGGAGGCAGAGCCACCCCGTTTCAGTGGTCACAAGTTTTGGAAAGAGGATTTTCCGAAGTTCTAGTAGCTGTTTGAAAAAATCTGCATTTAGTCCCGGCGCAGGTTTTTTACAGATGATCTCTGTGCAATGCAGTCTTTCTCTGTTCTCTGCAGGCGGGTAATCTTCTGCTTTCGCCTTCCGGTGGCCAGGCTGCTTTAAACGCCTGCCAAGGATGGGATAGAGGGTTTTCAGAGCATATGCCGCAGCCACCAGGCAGGCAGCCCTTTTAGCAGCACCGGATCTGGTCCATTTCACCCGATAGGCTGCTGCATTTAGCATGTGTATCATTTTTCCAGCTAACACAAATGGATTTCTCTCCAAAGAACTCCTTTTAACAGCTCATGCTCCGCGGAGAGCCCAGCAAACGTTTCAGAAAACCCCACAGCCTCCCATGCTCTGCAGCTTGTCTCCCTTACTCTTATTTTGTTCTTCAGGGACGGATGCAGCAAAAAGCTCAAACTCCACCGCATCCACCGGGGGCGAGTCCCTCAGCAGCCAGAGCTGGCCAGGCTCCACCCCCCAGGCTTCTCATTGGCTGCGTGGGCGGTGAGACCCTGGACTCCTCGCCTCTTCCCTTTGAACCTTAAAAGTGAAGAGAGAGCCAAAACAAATCCTATACTTAAACAGGAGTTCAGAGAGTTAAATATCTATTTCTGGAGAGGTCGAATAAGGTCAACTGCTGGAGAGCAAACCTTCCCTCGGAGCTACTGAGCATGCTCAGCGCCACTTAGAAACCCTCCGAAGTTTCAGAATATACATCCCGTCTCTAAGATTTCTACAAAGGCGAAGGGCAGAGGGAAGCAAGGCTCGCAGCAGCTTTAATGAGCCCAGAGAGAAAGAACCAGCTAGAGGAGGGTGGAGCCTCAAGAGGATTAACGGAACTGGCCAAGGGGAAGGAGTCGGACAAGAGAGTGATAAAAGCTAGAGCCGTAAAACAAAATAACGAACGCATATCCTTGAGAATGTTTTGTTCAGAAGATGTTGTCCCTCCACGCCTCACTCCCGCCCTTCGCCCTTGTTTCGATTTTCTCAGATCTTCGCAGAAGCTACCAGATAGGCTGCTATTGAGGGTGTCCCTTGTACATAAGCCGGAGGCGAGCTTGAGTGTTACAGAAAACAGTCACCCGCTACACCCAGAGCTCCTCCCACAGACTCCCCTGTACTATCTTGTCCTGATAATAAAATTCTTTCTGCTCCATGATCGTCATGTTTAGCAACGTTCATCTGAAACGTTAGTACTTGTTTACAAAGCGACTTAAAAATCTCCCTTGTGATTTTGCTTGTGGGTAATGTCGCCCTATAATAAGAATTTAATCAGCTGGGAATTGAGCTGGAATTGGATGATGGAAAACGATTATTTTTTTAGGATGCGTTTCTTCAAGACTTTTTTTTTTCTTCAAGTTTTTCTTAAGGTTCAGAGATAATCTGCTGGCCTCTTCCTATGAACATTTTTGCTGTTTGATAAAAATCAAAAATGTTTAAAAATGGTTGGGGATTTAGCTCAGTTGGTAGAGCGCTTGCCTAGGAAGCGCAAGGCCCTGGGGACCGAACCCCAGCTCCGAAAAAAAAAAAAAAAAAAAAAACCAAAAAAAAAAAAAAAGAATGTTTAAAAATTATTCACATTCCCAGTGGAAGACTTAGCGATCAGTAGTCAAGCAAGACTTTGCATATTTAAAAAAATGAAGGCCATTTTCTGAAGCCCAGGCAAAAGTGATTTTGCATGATAGACCCTTTTTCTGCTCCCCTCTTCTGTCTTCCCAACGACTGACTTACCCTGAAGGGGAGCGTTTAGGCCAGAGCACAGTGCAGTAAGTTAGAACTGCCCGATTTTGGACTCTGACTTCATAGGTAGCAATGAATATCCTAGTAAGAGCACCAGTGGAAGGGGAAGCCCTGGGTCCTGCTAAGACTGAACCCCCAGTGAACTAGACTGTTGGGGGGAGGGCGGCAATGGGGGGAGGGTTGGGAGGGGAACACCCATAAGGAAGGGGAGGGGGGAGGGGGATGTTTGCCCGGAAACCAAAGAATTATTATTAAGTATTAAATAAATTAAAAAAAAAAGGTATTTTCAGACTACAAAAAAAAAAAAAAAAAAGAACTGCTCAATTTAATGTCCTAGTGTTCTATGAACCTTACGCTAAGAATCATTTTATACTTGGGCCTTACTACACACAGACTTTTCCTTTGATCCTTCCACAGTAGTTCCAGGGAAGGATCAACACCCCCACCTCTGTCCTGATTCAGCTTCACACGGATCACGCCATAATTTCAAAGTGGAAGAGGTTTACATGGTGGCTGTAACACCACACAGCTGATCAGTTCTGAGTTTGTTACTAGTCCTCCCTGTGCCTCAGCTTTGCCACCTGTAACCTGAAAACAATGTATTCTACGAAGTAGGTGTAGACATTAAATAAAGTAGTTAAATTGTTTTAAAAAATATCCTATATAGAAGTCTGCAAACCTCCGTGCTATATGTGCGCCAACGTTGAGTGATCTTTATTGTTCCTTAGACATGAATTGCCTGTACTAAGAATGTCTTTTAAAAACAGTATTCTTTTAAGCTCTTTGCTATACATATATTAAATCTAAGAATTGTTTGTTATACTGAGGTCATTTATTTGCAGTCAACAGATTTACCAATATACGAATGACAAATACCTTTGGTATTTGATCATATTAGCACACTCAACCAATGATGTTAAGACTTCCTGGGGTGCCAATGAATACATCTACAGCACATCTCCTGCACCCAGGCCCCAGGAAACACCAGGGTAGAGTGGTGGGAAGATTGGAAATGCCAGAAGACCAGAAAAAAAAATCTGCTGTGAAAGTATGTCTCCTTGAAATAACGGGGAAGCTTCACCCAAGACCCTTTAACTGCATAACTGCTTAAACAGGACCAGAACAAACAGGACACCAGAGACATGCAAATATGGAAGGGGAACTCTTAAGAAGATCCTACCCCTAGACAAAAAAACTTCAGGCAGCTAAGAGAGCTAAGAAAGGGAGAAATAGGCTTCCCCGGTGATGACTGAGCCCCCTAACTGGTCACCCAATTCTAAGTGCTCACCCATTCAATCATATACTTACAAGCAGTATTAAATGGACACAGTAGGTTTTATTTATATAATTATGCAAATGTGTGTGTGCACCCACACGAGTGTGTGTGTATGTGTGTGTAACAATAATAATTAAAGAAAAAGAGGTCATGAATTTGAGAAGCAATTGTAGGATGTAGGAGGGGTTGGAGGGAGGAAACATTTGGTGGGGATGTAATTATATTTTAACTTAAGAAGTTCAATAATAAAAGATCTTCTGGGCTGTTATGTGCCTTTGTGTTTAAAGTGCTTGCCTAGCATGCTTGAAGCATTGGGGCTTTCAATTCTCAACACTGGGCAAGGGAATGATTTTCCTTAGCCCAAATGTGGAGATCAGAGTCATAATAGTTATGGGCAAAATCTTTTATTTCTTGGATCATGGCATTGGTGCATGAAAAATAAGACTCTTTACACACATACAACTAATCATCTATGTCACATCTTCTGGTAGTTAAACATAGATGGATTAACTGCAGTTGGAAAGGACAGGGGGCAGGATATACCTACGTGGGGGTAATGGACAGGGGGCAGGACATAACTGGGGGTAATGGCAGGATGTTCACTCAGGCTGAATGACTAAGCAAGACAGCAGCTGGCAGTTGAAGGAAATAGCATTCAAGACTAGAAAACAAGAAACAGCCGTGTCAGAGAAGGGACAGCGAGCCGGAAATCTAGGTCAAAAGAACATTAAAGATGTAAGCTCACCTAGACTCATGTATTTGAATATTTGGCCACCAAGGAGTGGCACTGTTAGAAGATGTGACCTTGTTGGAAGAAGTACGTCGCCGGGGATGAGCTTTGAGGTTTCAAATGCTCAAGTCAGGTCTCCCTGCACCCTTCAGATCCAGATGGAGACCTCTCAGCTACCTCTCCAGCACAATGTCTGCCTGCATGCTGCCATGCTTCTGTCATGATGATAATAGGCTAAACCTCTGAACTGTAAGCCAGCTCCAATGAAATGTTTTATTTTATAAGTGTTGCCATGGTCATGATATCTTTTCACAGAAATAGAAACCATAACTAAGACAGTAGATTGGATAATAACTATATTGGTGTATAATGGGGTAGGAGAAACAACCTTCGAATTCCAGAGGTAAGAGACTTGTAAAAGGAGTTAGGAAGAAAGTAATCAAAACCAAAGGAAAAAAAATGGCATGAGAATTGTGATTCAAGGAAGGTTGAAGGTCAGTTATTAGAATTGTGGAAAAGGCCAACATGTGATTTGACTTAAGAGTCAGCCGGTTCAGCACAGACCCAACTATAATAATCTAAACCCTACCATTACCCTCCACACTGCATGTTCCAAGTGTGGGAGGGTGGGTCCTAAGGTTTAAAACCAAACTCAAGGCTTCAGCTAGGAAAAGAAGGATTCAGTTGGAGAGGAAAGAAGACAGAAAACGTGCCACAAGACATCCCAGTCAACAATGGATCACATTTAAGAACTGAAAATTCCCCTCTTGCCTGTTGACATTGTAGACATGTGTCATAGAATAAAGTAATACTCATGCATTTGAATTCATCATGTGGTAAAGAGATTTACTGTGCTGCTGGACATAATATAACAAAGACCATATTCTAGATTATAATAATAATTCTACTGATATGTATATACATCTATATGTATATATATACACACTGTACTATACTTTTAATTGTTGTTGTACAGGATACACTTGAATATTAAGTGGCTTTTAAGGAATATGACTTCTCGTGTTCATTGTATCTCTTTGTTGCAGGCATCAAGAGAACATAAAAAACAATATATACATTCTAACTAGCTTTGTGGTAGTTCACTTCATGTTTGACCAATGAGAAAACCATCTAGAATGAATCTCACAATGTATTTGTTTTGCTAAACAATGCATGGCTACGTATCCTTTTGAAGTAAGCCATTAGGATTGTTATGGGGGCTCTTTTAATTTTTTTATATCGGCACTAAGCAACTAAAGCACTAAGCAATTGAAAGCAAAAAGAAAAGTTAATATTCGTTTTAATTTCAAACTAGGAGAGAAAAAAAAGGAAGTGAAAAAAAATCAGTTGCTGTTGTAGTAAGCATTATAAAATTTCCGCTCAAGCCTCTGAACTTAACGCCATTTCATATGGGAAATATTAACTTTTTTTCTCAATGGGATTAATAATCTGAGAAAAGTAGTCTGACATTAATGTTTCAAATTTATTAGTGCAGGAGGCTGGGAAGATGGCTAAGCAGTTAAGAGCATTTGCTGCTCTTGCAGAGGACCCAGGTTCCTATCACCCTCAAGGTGATTCACAGCTGTCTAGAACTCCAGTTTCAGGGAATCGCAGGCCTCTTATGGCCTCTAAGGATATTAGGCATGAAAATGGCGCGCGCGCGCGCACACACACACACACACACACACACACACACACACACACACACACAGGGAAAACACCCTGCACGTAAAAAATAAAAATTTAAAATTTTTTCTAAATCACTCTGCTCTAAAAGATGTTATTTCATAGATCACCAATATCAAGATCAGAGCTGGAAATCATATATATTTATATACAAAATATGTTTCATAATATATAAAACAAACAACTTTCAAATAAAGAGAACTGAACAAATATATAAATAGGATGCAGCTTGTTTATGTTTCCATTATAAATCTGCGATCTTTAGAAGGAAAAGATAAATTACTTAAGTTTTAAGAAGTTTGAGTGGGTCATTTTTCTTCTCCTTAAGAAACGATAAATAATATTTTCTTCGTATAATACTGTTCTCTTGAACAGTCCTCCAAACCCAAAAGATTATGTAGTTGATAAACTGGCTCTTAAATAGTGGTGTTTAAACTACACGTATCTCTTGTGAGGTTTACTGCTCGAAAGCATAAATGACACTGAACATTTTAGGTCAGTGTTTTGACTGTGCCCATGTTTCTACAGAGATATCATTTGCTGGGAAGGAAAATTCAACAATAGCTTGTCGAAGTGTGTGTCTTAATATTAATCTGTAACCTGATTCATACTCCCACCGCACCTCTGTGGCTAGGAACAAAAGAGGGACTCTAGTTAGGGAGAAGAGATAATTTATCTAGGCTTTCTGTCCTTTACTCTTCTCAGAAAACAAGCAAACTTTTTGTTTATTTCCAGGCAAAAGGAAAAAAAAAAAAAGAAAAAGATAATGCATTAGCTAAGTTTTTCCTTTCAGTTATCCAACAAAATTTTGAACATAAATTGGAGATTCAGACCTATTGTACCTGTGTTGTCTGTATAGTTAATTAAAAAGACCAACCAGCACTCAGCGATTTTTCTGAGATGCTGAATTCACCTGCTTCGATTCCATTACAGATACAATTTGGTAGGGGTTTGCTGTTGTAGGAAAATTAGGATTAATATTTTTAAATAAGATGCATTTATTTTAGTTACTATTTCTTAGCAACTTAGATAAGCATTATATTTTGATACTTTTTCCTGAAAAAAAAATCATGGCAATTTGAAAAATTACTTTATTTGCAACCAGAAACGTCATGTTTTCTGTTTGGTTTGTTATTGTTGTTGAGACAGGATTTCTCTATGTAGCCCTGGCTGTCCTGGTACCCATTCTGTAGAATAGGTTGGACTCAAACTCAGAAATCTGCCCACCTCTGCCTACCTCTGCCTCCCAAGTGCTGAGATTAAAGGCGAGCGCTACCATTGCTCCACTAAAACTTGTTTTTAGGGGTTGGGGATTTAGCTCAGTGGTAGAGCACTTGCCTAGGAAGCGTAAGGCCCTGGGTTCGGTCCCCAGCTCCGAAAAAAAGAACCAAAAAAAAAAAAAAACTTGTTTTTAAACATGATAATTTGTAAGAGAGATGTTTTGTGAAGACAAAAACAACATTGAACTTTTTTTTTTTTCTTTTCTTTGCTTTATTTTCTTGTTCAGAAAGAAATTTAATGTCGGGACCTTTTCACAGCTAATCGAAGCTCTGTAAGACTCTTTAAGGGGTTCATAAAATGTACCTAAGTGTTGGTCCTGAATGATGCGTCTTCTCAACAATGCTTTCTAACTATTAAAATTTGTACTGCAAGTTCAAGTCAAGAATTCAGGTACGGTGTGACAAGTTGGAATGGCAATGCCACCTTTGAATTCAGGTAGCTGTAGCGGGTTGCCTTTCCAAGTTCAGCCCGTGAACTGATGGCCCAACACAGAACAAGAAGGAAAGCACAGCAGCCATGGGGTCCTAACCGGAAGCGCACGGAGGTAGACGAGGTGTCACACCGGAAGGCACTCTCACGCAGTGGCTGTCGGGAGAGGTGCAGGCTGCGGTCCCTCTGCCTGACCCAGTCAGTGTGCAAGCTGTGAGCTGCGAGGGCCCCGCGTGGGAGCTTCTGGAGAGATGAACTGGGTCGGGGGATCCCGGTAAGGTGTGCGCGCTCGGGTTGAGATCCAGCCCTCACGGTCCTGGAGTGCCGCCATCATCCCAGGCCCAAGGCAAGGTCACAGCCTTCCCTGGTAAATGCCAGGATGGAGACCTCAGCATTGTCCAGGGTCCTAAACAAACTCTGATTCCCACTCTCCACGGGGGTTCTCTGAGGGGTAGCAATTGGGGCGGGATTGCTGTTTCTTTCCCTCCATTCCAGGCATCCTTCTCTAGTGAGGACCCTTGGGCATGGGGTACAGTCTATGTAGGAATTTCAAAACAGCCCTATTCCCAGTTGTATTATATATATTTACCGTATTTTCAAATTATAATTAAAAAAGATACATTATTATTACTATTATTTTTTATTTTTTTTATTTTTGAGAAGGTCTCATTCGTTAGCCCAGGGTGTCCTGCAACTCAACAGTCCTCATGTTTAACTTCTAAAGAACTTGGTTTGCAGGCATATACGACCAAGCCCAGCTCATGGCTTGTTTTTTTTTTTTTTAAAGACAAATACAATGAAAACTTACCTTGAATAAAGAGGCTATATAATTTGTTCAGTATTCAGGATTAATACATAAAACATTCATTATAAATTCACTATTTTGGGGGTTGGGGATTTAGCTCAGTGGTAGAGCGCTTACCTAGGAAGCGCAAGGCCCTGGGTTCGGTCCCCAGCTCCGAAAAAAAGAACCAAAAAAATAAATAAATAAATTCACTATTTTTATATAACTGTTCATTGCAGTTTGCCTTACACGTACTCTAGTGGAAGTAATTTAAGGCTAATTTAACTTGATAAAATGTGTTGATGGGGGTTAATTTGTTTGGTATATATGTGTATATATGATATATATTTGATTATATGACAACACACATATATATGACAAATGTATCCTAAGATAGCAGGATATTAATATAAAACACTGAGGAATTTTATAAAAGAAAGATGGCTAGTAATTTTAACAGGAACACCTCTGTTGAATATGTTAGTTCGCATTGTATTTCAGAAATGCACACATTTTTAAATGAGCGTGGGGATTCATCCCTGTAATTTCCCACAGTTGGCTGTAGTGAGAGTATCTCCACCAGATTCAGACCAAAAATACCATCCCCAAAAGCAAAATGGATCCTTGAGATGATTCAGCATGAGGATGTCTGTCATCCAAGCCTGATGCCTTCAGTTTAATCCCTGGGACCCACAATGCTAAAAGGAGATAACTGAGTAAGGAAAAGGTGTTCTCTGATCTTCAACAGGATGTGTGTTGTGTGACAAAACTTTTCCTAGGGAGACACAGCACAACACCCATGTCTTTTTACCCCAGAGAGCGGGCCCATGACAGAGCTAAGTACAGATAGTACCAAAGTCCAGCTTCGTAAACCAATGGATAGAGGGAGCAGAAATAACGCAAGGACGGCTGCATCATCAAAGCCTACCCTGGCATAGGTGACAGCTCACAAAACAGGAGACCTGCTGCACACCCTGTAGGCAGCTATACAGTTTGGAGTGTTCTTTCCAAGTGATTTAGTTTAATTTTCTTCCCGTCAGTTTGCCTGGTCTGTTTTACTTGTGTTGTTTACTGTGGGAGGGAGGGGTCTAGTGAGGATGGTTAGTTTCAGGAATTTCCTGGAGCTATTTCAGTTGTTTGCCTTCTGGCTTAAGAGCTTCCCTGATGGATGGTAAATCTTGGATGAATGGTATGTTTCAATCTTGGAGGAAACTGCTACATAACACTGTGGCATGGGCATGCTCACACACACACACACACACACACACACACACAAATAAATAAACACATAAATGTTAAAACAAAGCAAATGGTTTATTTTGGCTAGTGTTCTATTAGCACCCTTTAGAGAAAACGAGAAATTCACTTACAGACTTATAGTTGATGCATGACTATAATGCAATGTATGGCTCTTTAAAAAGTGAATATTAATGGACTGTAACTCCAGCTCCAGGGGATACAACACCCTCTTCTGGATTCTACAGACAACTGCTCTCATGTGCACATATACATAATTTAAAATAATGTATTGGTTACTTTGAGATTAATGGTTTAGGAAGGGTGCTGGAAGGGTGCCAAAGCAGCGTCCTTAAGGAAACATGGCCTAAGATTGCTTTTCTCCACAGGAAGTACTGCCACACCTCTGATATCAACGACCAGGGGCCTAAACCACAGGATAAAGCAGATCAAACTCTAGGATGCACCAGGCTGGACGATGACTCAGGGAGGATAGGTGCATGCTGTCAAGGCGTAGGACCAGAGTTTATCCTTGCTCTCCAAACAGGAAGGAGAGACCTGCTGCTGAAGTTGTCCTTTGATCTTCAATAGTATATATGGTTACATACACACACACACACACACACACACACACACACACACAAATAAATGTAAAACTAAAAAAAGTTATATGCAGTTTTAAATAAACGTTTCTTGGCAAGATGGGCTTCCTAGGGTGAAGCCCTGTGGTGGTAATGAAGATCTGATTATCTCCTGTGTCTACTGTGAGAGCAGGTAAGAGAGGACAGGGTTAGCCGCTCTTGGTACCGTGATCTTCTAAGGGGCCTCAGTGTGAGTGTGTGTTCAGTGAGCACGGGCAGCCAATTGAAGCCTCTGCGGTGGAGAATTTCTTAATCCCCACCTCAAACTGTCTTTGAGGGCTTGGTTACTAGGGACTTGTTTTAGTTGAGAAAGTTGAGAGCTGCCTAGCAACTTACCATTTAGATAAGTGACTGGAGAACAATTAGAGCTCTCCTTCACAACTCCAGAGCACTCCAAATTAATTTAACAAGAACACTTTTACATGTGAGACCTAGACAGGGTTTATATACATATGTGTGTGTATATCTATATCTATCTACCTATCTGTCTGTCTGTCTATCTATCTACATGTATGTGGGTATAAGTTTTACTTAATAAAAAGCACCTTGAGATAGAGTATTGGGTTTGGAATTATGTACATCTTTATATTAGTAGAAATGTAAATAATCAGCAGTATGTAACAAGTGTTTTAAATGCCTTGCGAGGTAGTGTAGTGGCTGGTTTTGTGTGTCAACTTGACACAAGCTGGAGTTATCACAGAAAAGGAGCCTCAGTTGTGGAAATGCCTTCATGAGACTCAGCTGTAAGGCATTTTCTCAACCAGTGATCAAGGAGGGAGGACCCAGCCCATTGTGGGTGGTGCCTGGGCTGGTGGTCCTGGGTTCTATAAGAAAGCAAGCTGAGCAAGCCAGGGGAAGCAAGCCAGTAAGTAACATCCCTCCATGGCCTCTGTATCAGCTCCTACTTCCTGACCTGTGTGAGTTCCAGTCCTGACTTCCTTTGGTGATGAACAGCAGTGTGGAAGTGTGAGCTGATAAACCCTTTCCTCCCTAACTTGCTTCTTGGTCATGATGTTTTTACAGGAATAGAAACCTGTACTAAGTCAGGTAGATAGGGGACTAAAGCATAGTTATCATTATGTTTTTTGCCCAAGGAAAGGAGCCAGGAAGTATCAGTTAGGAAGTGCCAATTCAGTCAGATAACATTGCATAAAGAGATAAATACGAGACAGGTTGCACAAATAGTGGTGGAAATTCAAAGCCACGAAAGTGGAAGTTATGGTGCCATAAAACCCCAGTATTGCACAAAACAGGTGCCACTGAAGCCATAAAAGGTGAGAAGAAGATGAATATATGATGGGATTGAAGACCTAGTTCTTAGCAAGGTTTTAAGAAAGAAATGGATGGGAGGATATATATATATATATATATATATATATATATATATATATATATATATATATAAAACTGTTTGGGAAACAGTAGCTTGGTCTGCATTAAGATGCTTTCACCAAGGGCTGCATAGGTTTCGTTGTTACCTGAGCGAAACAGGGTACAGTAAGTTTATTCTTTTGGTAGAGGTCATCTGATAGCATGTCCTCATTGGAAACAATGTTCTCACATATAGAAATGATACAGTAAGTTTTACTGCAGAATTACTTGAAGGGACATCATTGCAGTCTTGTAGATGAAAGGTCTCCACAACGTCTCTCATTAAGAACAAACTTCACATTTGACCTTCAAGAGATCTTCATATGAGGGAATCTATCAATCCTACATAAAGTGCCTTTCATGATGAAAGTAGCTAGTAGCTATAGAAATAAGCCTCTCCCCTTAAATTTGTCATCTTATTGTATGTAGAGTGTTTATAAACCGAAATGTTTCAATTCCAATGAAATATCCTTAAGTGTAAATTGATTAAGCCACTCCAAGTTCATCTGTATATGACAGTAGTTCCAAAGCCCTATAGTTGAAACTTGATAGTCCACACCAATGCCAATTTTTCAAACTATTAGGTTTTTAACCTTCTGGAATAATGTTTTTCTTAATATGGGGATATTAAAATGCACACTACCCTTCTTAGTCTTTTCCTGACAAACTTATGTATTGACCTGAAACTCTTAGTGTTTAGCCCCATGGTTAAAAAAGCCCCAAAGACCCTGAATTTTCATAGTTAGACTGACCTTCAAATTTGAGGATAGGTAGAAACATTGTTTAACTTGGAAAAGAATACTTTATTTTCTTTGTTAATCAGTGACTAATTTCACAGTTAGGCATGGAGGCAGAAAAGGACCATACAAAGATGCAAACAGTGTTTGGACCCCAGAGTACTACTGAGGATCAGACGAGGACGCAGGGCTAGTCACTGCTGCACCGTGGGTGTGCAATCTGCATCACACACTCAGGCACAGGCCAACTGAAATCTGGTCACTCTCCGGGACTTTACTCTTTATTGAGGGAGAAAGAAGTATTACTATTGAGAATGTTTAAGACTGGGGACTCATATTCATGCTATAAAAGCAAGTGGAATGAGTAAGAATGGGACATAAGCTAGATTAGCAGCAGGCTTGACCAATCAGAAGACAGGTAGATGGAGATGACAAAATAAAAACATTATATAAGTATTTGGGGATAAGGCTATGTATTTAAATACTTTAGGTGGATGTATGTAGGGTTTTTTTGATAGTGAGTTTGAGAGATAGAAAAGTAGAAGTTTTCCATTAGTGAAGAGCCAAGTTCACAAGCAGCCCAGCAGCAGCAACGCTTCGTATCAGATTACAGAATCAGTAGTAGGTAGGCATGTCGTTGGGTAGATTTAAAAAGTGCAAGAGCTAGGATTATGCTAGAACAGTGTATGCTGCTTTTCCACAGTTCCAGTATGACTATATCCACTCTTCAAGTTTAGTTAGAAGTCTTGATATACTTTGTGGAAATCACAGGCTGTATGATTGGAGACAGGGTATGGAACTTTCCTCCTCATGGATAGAGCCAGGTTGTAGAGGATATTCTGTGAGGAAAGAATGTTATCCATATGAACTGAGATGCAGAGTCTTGGAAATGAGGTGCTCATGTGAGGGAAAGGCATCAATCATGAAGGAGAGATTCAGCTGTCACTAAGAGTTCTGTCTGTCCATCACAAGAAGTATTTGGTGAAATTTAATCCCACCCCCTACCCACCCCTAGTTTTGTCCCCATTTCCCCACAGGAGACCTCACTGGAAGGAGCTGCCCATCCTGAGGACCATTCATGGACAAAATTCACAGGCCTGAGAGATGGACTGACTTATAAAGTCTCTGCTCTGAGAATGTCCCTTTGAAAGGAAGTATAGCTTGTCCTGCTGATGTGACAAATGTCATGAACTCCTCTGAGAATCTCCACTGTAATCTCTAAGGAAGGTGAATGACTGATGGAGTGACAAGAATCACAATGAGTGACCCCTCCCAGCTTGGTTCTAGAGAGGGAGCAAGAAAGAAAAAGATTTAGCCACCATTTGATTTCTGGGTTGGAATAGTAGAGGGCCTCTCTCTGTCTTAGGTGTGGGTATCATTGGAGCTTCAGGGTGGAAATTGAGCCAGAGTTCTAATGTTCTGCACCTGGGAAGCATTTCCGTATGAAGAAGAAAATCCTTATTGAGAAACAATCACCCGGTAATATGTCATAAGGTCTTAGCTCTAATAGGGTTTCTTGATGTGGTGAATGAATGGGCCAGCTACTTTAGAGTTTGGCTATACTTTCCATTTAGTTCTTTAAGACCATAAAGATGGTAAAAATTAATCAGTTATTTTTTTACTGTCGAGGTCAGTTGAGGGTCTGGTCCATAAGGATCAGTTAATAATGTGGAAAACTCTCGGCTTCTTGAGCCTTAGAAAAGGGTGTTATATGCTAAGGTGGATCAGGGTCTTTCTGACCATTCTGCCTCCTTTGAATAAATGAGGACCGTGTCCTGACTCCCCCTGTAGAATGTACGCTGATTAGAGTTCAGCCTCTGTGTCTCTAACACCTCACTGATGAATGTACTAGAAGAGCGGAGTTCTTAGAAAGAAGTCCTGTTGTCCCCTGGAGCCTAGTTGACCTTGGAAGGTAAGGCCTGAACTATTGGCTGTCATTTTGTCCTCTCCACGTAGACATATGCTTTCAAGTATGGTTAATAAATACCTAGAAGGTTAGTTACCTTTGGTCTGGCATATTTACCCTTTCAAAAAATGATTTTTATACTTGAAAGTATTGATAATTACATCATTTCCTTCTTTACTCTCTCTAACCATTCCCATGTCCTTCAAATTCATGGCCTCTATTTCTGTGGAAAAAATATATATCACAGACATACAAAGGGATAATAAAAATTTAAGCAATTTTCTTGCATGAAATCTCAGGTTAATGGATAGCGCTAGGAAGGATACTATAATGTGAAGTAAACCAGACCCAAAAGAGATATGCCACATGTTCTCTTTCACCTCTGGTACATAGCTCCCGACTTCAGATGTGAGTGTAACCTGGAGTAACTGTAGAAACAGGAAAGCACGGGGGACAATGAGGTGGGGGAAGCAATGGAGAGGGAAATAACAGGGTGTCGGTGGTTTGAAGGGGAGAATGGGAAAAACAGTGGATTTAATTAGGGAGGGGAAGAGATGAAGAAGGAGGGAGGTAAAATAGCAGTAAGTCTGTCTGAAAGGAATCATTATATACCTAGAGTTATATAAAATGCATATGAGTCTGTGTATGCATGTACATATAGAGTATAAATGAAAATTTTCCATCTAGGCTGACAATACTCTCTCTAAGAGCTAACAAAGAACCCCAAAACCAGGCCTGAGAAGATCCCTTTTGAGTTGTTGGTCAGGGAAGCCCAAGAGACTCCGCAGACGTTATGTGGTATTGCTGTTGCTTTCGGTTGCTCTCAGAGGTGGAAGGTAAGCCCGTTTCTGAAGGCACTATGCACTTTGGACACTGGACCAGAAGCACCAAGCAGGATGTGAACTGAAAGCCTTTTCCTCAAGGACTAGCTTTTATGATACCAGAAGGTCCTATGTGAACTTCCAAAGGAGAGAAGCAGCACTGAACTTTTGTACAGTATTTAGATGAAGCTTGGGCAAAAATCAATCTTTAAAACAAATCAGGATGTTGTTAAGACTCAGCTGTCCTCATTATGCTGAACACACACACTGTTTTTAAAAGCCAGTTCTAGATTCTATGACGAGCAGAACAATAACTTAAGAGAACACCATTGATTTTTAAAAAGGATGGCACTGTGGCCTTAGAGATTTTAATAACCTTTTGATCATCCTGCACACCATATCAAAGCCTCATCTTTTACCTTGTGTGACCTACCCAGAACTTTTGTGGCCTTCTTAGGTGTCCAAGCTTTGTCTCTCTTGTTTCCATTTTAGAGACATCTAACCATCTCATCTTAGGACAAAGTCTTACAATATACAAATCTTTGTCTGTTAAAATCTCTCTGGTCTTCTAATATTTGCTTCTCTTGCTGACTCCTTTTTACTCATTGTCTTCCTTAGTATCACGAGACATCCTGACATTGGCAAATTTACTAATTTGTTTGGAGACTCATTATTCCATCTAATCACATAAGACTGAATGCAGAACATTCGTCTTCAGTGTGCAGATGGGATCCCATGACTCTTCCACCTGCTATGCTGCACATGTACAAGGGACGGAGGAATTCTTTTCCCACCTCATATGCTGTCTGAGAGGGAAGATTTTATTTCGAAGGTCCACCATCTGCTAGCTTACATTGATAATGTCACGAGAATTATGACATGGTGTATGGTAACAAACACCATGGTCATGGAGAATCATGGCGACTGACACATCTGCCTTTATAAGTGTCTTTACTTGAAATGCTCCCTTGGTAGACTTAGAGGTGGCCCACTGCTTGAAACTCTGTACTCACAATCAGCATGTGCCTTCAAGTGAAAGCAGACAACCTGAAAAATTGACGAGTGCCCTGTCTTTTACAAAAGGACAGTACTCCGGCTGGAGAGATGGCTCAGTGGTTAAGAGCACCCGACTGCTCTTCCAGAGGTCATGAGTTCAATTCCCAGCAACCACATGGTGGCTCACAACCATCTGTAAAGAGATCCGACGCTCTCTTCTGGTGTATCTGAAGACAGCTACAGTGTACTTATATATAATAAATAAATAAATCTTAGTTAAAAAAAAAGGACAGTACTCAGTACCACTTTCGTTATGTCCCATAAGTTTGGGGAATGTTTTATCTTCATTTTCACTAAATTCTAAGAAGTCTTTAATTTCTCTCTTTGTTTCTTCCTTGACCAAGTTGTCATTGAGTAGAGCATTGTTCAACTTCCATGTCTATGTGGGCTTTCTGCCATTATTATTGTTGTTATTGAAGACCAGGCTTAGTGCGTGGTGATCTGATAGGATGCATGGGATTATTTCTATCCTCCTGTATCTGTTGAGACCTGTTTTGTGACCGATTATATGGTCAATTTTGGAGGAGGTTCCATGAGGTGCTGAGAAGAAGATGTATCCTTTTGTTTTAGGACGGAATGTTCTATAAATATCTGTTAAATCCAATTGGTTCATAACTTCTGTTAGTTTCTCTATGTCTCTGTTTAATTTCTGTTTCCATGATCTGATCACTGATGAGAGTAGGGTGTTGAAATCTCCTACTATTATCATATGAGGTGCAATGTGTGCTTTTTTAGTAAGGTTTCTTTTATGAATGTAGGTGTCCTCGAATTTGGAGCATAGATATTTAGGATTGAGAGTTCCTCTTGGTGGATTTTTCCTTTGATGAATATGAAGTGTCCCTCCTTATCTTTTTTAATGACTCTTGGTTGAAAGTCGATTTTATTTGATATTAGAATGGCAACTCCAGCTTGTTTCTTCAGGCCATTTGCTTGGAAAATGGTTTTCCAGCCATTTACTCTGAGGTAGTGTCTGTCTTTGTCTCTGAGGTGAGTTTCCTGCATGGAGCAAAATGCTGGGTCCTCTTTACATATCCAGTCTGTTAATCTGTGTCTTTTTATTGGGGAATTGAGTCCGTTGATGTTGAGAGATATTAAGGGATAGTGATTGTCGCTTCCTGTTATTTTCGTTGATGTTTATGGGCATCTCTTTCTTTGGGTTAGGGAAGTTTTCTTCTTTAATTTTGTTGAATATATTTACTGTCCCCTTAAGTTGGAAGTCTTCACTTTCTTCTATGGTGAGTGGCATATAAAGTGAGTAAGTAAAAAAAAAAAATAAATAAATAAATACATTTTTAAAAAAGAAAGAAAACACCCAAGGGAAAAAGGGCATTATATGTGTACCCCTTATCTCCAAGAAAGAGAGTCTGGGACTAGAGGAAAACAAAGAGACATAGCTGTCCATAAGCAGGAGTGTTCCCTTAGCTTCTCACAGGACAGAGACTTCAAACATAGTCAAGGGTGATTGACCCCAATGTGATTTTGAGTCCTGCTGTAACAGTAGTGATTTTTAAGCCAGAGCTCTGAGATGTGCACGGCAGCTCTGTGCCATGGAGTGTGTTTATAGGTACCCTATGGTTTGTGTAGTTAGGCCCAGGTCAAGGTTGCGGTAGAGGGAAGTGCCTACTTCTAGTTAAATGAAGACCTTTGTTCTGAAGCGCCTGACCTAGTTACTTTTATATTTCTGTGATAAGACAGTATGACCAAGGCAAGCTAAGACGGAGATGTTCCATGGAGACTTATCATCCGATAACCAAGCGTATGTTGATAACTGACAGGATGCCGTGTGACTGATATGTCCTTAAGAGAACAAGGGAGAACACTGAGGTGCATTTAGCTGCACAGGGGTTTCTCCACCAGGAATACTCACCAGGTAGACATGTGGGTCACGGGCTAGCTTTTTCCTCCCTGTAAGAGGAAGTAGGTATGATGGCTGGTCTGAACCGTGAGGAACGAGAGGCTCTGTGACATCTGTAAAAGCCAGTTTTACCATCTCTTAATCAGGTTGTTTCATCCAAGGAGGTGAAGAGGGCATTATGTAGACACTAGAAAGGAGTGAGCAAAACTTGAAGTTTCCTAGTGACAAAAGAGGGGGACTCCAAAGTATTTGGTCTACGGCCTTCCTTCAACTCTCATTCCATGACACAGGCTTCTGGTCAGTTTCTGAGTGGCAAATGTAGAACTGAGTAAAAGGCACAAGTACACAATGGGAATGCAATTACCCCAAGTGCTGTGTCAGGAATTACAACTCTGTTCCATTATGTCAGGTGTGTGTGTGAGTGTGTGTGTGAGTGTGTGTGTGAGTGTGTGTGTGTGTGTGTGTGTGTGTGTGTGTGTTGTGGTGCCAACAGAGGCTGAAAGTCATCTGATTAGAGGGTTCAGCTATCCCATTGGTTCTGGGTCCACTTCATTTCTCAGGATAGTCCTGTTACACTTGGCTACGTCATGGGCATACCTCTAGGGCTGCCTCTTCTTCTGGTATGCTTGTTTCCAACAGCCTAATCTCTGGCAGATCTGACAGTTGCCTGTTTCTGTTGGCAGGGTATCCAGGAGATGGATTTATCTCTCCTATTCTTGTGCTTTTTCTTCAGGCTTTTATTCCCTCTTCCTTACCCCAACCCCCTTTTTTTTCTGATATTGATTGTAATCAATGGAAGTGATTACTTCTGGTAACTGTCCAGAGCTGACTGGGCAATGAGTTTATCGTTAAGAACTGTCCATTCTTCTGTGATACCAGTAGGATATTCTTTTACTCTCCCCAAGAAGGCAGTAGAGTTCTCCTGTGCCCCCTGATGCATGGTAACCAGTTTACTGTAAGTGAGGAACTTCCAGCCATTTTTAGATTGTCCACCAGGCAGACGAGGAGGGAATGGCTCATTCTCCAAGGTCTCTTAAGTCCCACACGGTACTTGTAAGGAATGCTAAAGCTCCAAGAGGGACTGGAATCCATGACTTATCTTCAAAGATTATTTATTTCTACGAACTTTTTAAAGCCTGTCCTTCAAGTCAAAAGCCTGCCTTAGGTGCCGGACAACCTCTGTACTTTTCAGGGATGTTTGAAAATTTGTCCAGGTCTTTTTATCTGGTTTAAATATCACAAGGAGAACAAGGTAAGTATTTGAGTCAAGCCAAGCCCTCCTTCTGTAGACCGATGAATTCTCATGATAAACTGGCATGCTCCCTAGCCCATTCATACAGTGTTCCTTAGTGCATGCGTACTCTGCTCCTAGTGCCAAGGCAAGAGTGGCTGCATGGGGGATCCATTTAACATTTCAGATATGGATCACATTGGTTCCTCAGGACATAAATGGAACAGTTTTAATTCATCTGGCAAAATGAATTCGGTTATTGAATGGTGTTAGAACTTAAGCTACTTTTTAGAGGCTACCTTTTTCTACCCCAGCTTATACTGGGGCCAAGCTATAATGTGAAAGAAAAGGTCACTTTTTAAAGATATCTGGGCCACATTTATTCTAGTTCTTCAAAACGGGCATTTGGTGCGATAGCCCAGTCACCCATGTGCAAGGGAAGGGAAAAGGAGTGAGTGGTGTTGGCAGTCCTAGGATAGGCTCCTCCATGTTTGTTCCCCTTTAGGGCACAGTTGTATGCTCCCCCAAGAGGCTGTTAAGGCCCCATGAGATATCCAAGGAGTTTTGTGTTCCAGTAGCAACCGGTTTCTTGGCGTTCCCTTTGCTTCCCTTTGCTTCCCTCCTCCTCATGCTTGAACTATCCTCCAAGACATGCACCAGTTAATTCCAAGATAAGTTTTAGTTCCAGGGAGTTCCTTCTGAAAGGTTGGTCCCACCTTTTAGATGATATAGAACTAGTGCTAGAGAATGCTGGGCCTGGTGGCTTAGGTCTAGTCATAGGACAGCTAGTCAAATGACAAGAGGGAGGGTACTAGAAACAGGAGAAACCCTCCCTAGAGGGATGTAACTCCTTCCTCTCTTCAACACTCCCCAAGCAGTGTGGCCTTTTAATGAGTCCTGACAATGGGGGAAAGTCCTTATTCCTAATTCTCTTAAAGTCATTATTGTTTGTTCCCTGTTAATGGTACGTAGGCCGGGAGCCATACGGAAATTTGACAATAGAATAGAGTTTTTTTTTTTTTTTTTTTTTTTTGTAAAAAATAAGACTCATTTTGTAGACCTGAGAATAAATGTCATCAAGATCATATCCTGTAATAGCTGGTTATCTCTCCATGCAACCAAGCCACCAACTGAATAGTCAGCTCAGAGCGTTCCTCATGTCTTTCCAGGACATGAACAGGGAAACAACCTTCATCTAGGGAAATATATAGGGAAAGAAACAAGACAACTTCCTATGACCTTACAATTTATAGTAAGTGACCATAAAGACAAGGGTCTGAAGAAGCAAGGCTACAGGCTGGACAGGCACACATCATGAAGCTGTAGGAATGAGAGTGAAGGGAGCAGTTCAGCTGAGGGCCAATGGTAGCACTTGAGAAGGAGAGCCTTTTCTCCATTGTTCTGTACAGTCCAGAGACCGAGCTACAAAAGTTATATTTGTGGTTCTGAATGAGTACGTTTATTAAAGATGTAATAAGGAACAGTGGAAGACAATAAGTAGCAGATAAATAAAGTCAACTGGCAGCCGTATGTTGTCACATCAGGAGTTTACAGCACATAGCAGGCACAAGAGGAGTACCTGACTTAGAAAGCAGAGAAAGCTTATGTCATTAAATTAAAGGATTAGAAACATCCAGGAGAAATTGGCTAGGGAAGTTGAAGCAATCATCTGGTGTTCCTGACTGAGCCTTCTCTGTGTGAATGAGCGTCCCACTTTCAGTTCCCAGTGCCAAGAATTTCTATACCACGGAATAAGCAATACATGGCTTTTTTTCTCTGACTTTTCAACACAAGTGTACTGGAGGAGATACATTGAGACAAACTTCTTTAGGTTCGAATGGGCGTTTGCCTTACAAACTTCTAGAGACAGCTTTTCAGTAAGCTTAAACAGTGCATGACAGTTTACCAATCTCTTGTATCTTGTACCTGCAGATAGAGGTGTGAGGGAGACATAAGCTATAGTCTGAGGTAAAATCAGAGTTGTGGTACTATGTGTTTGGTCTTGATTCTAGCAGCAGTCTGTCCTTCTGCTTCTAAAAGAATTCAGATGAGAAATAGTTGTAGATGAAGCAGCCATTGTTTTTAAGTTTGCACCCAATCTCTCTCTGTATGTGCCACAGTACTTGTGTGGAGATCAGAATATACCTTGTGGGGGGTCAGTTCTCCCCATTTACTATGTGGCTTCCAGGAATCCAACTAGGGTCATCCATTTTGTCAGCAAGAGTCTTTGCCCTCTCACCCATCTCATCCTTCAGTGTTTTTTCTGAAACTAATCTCTCTCTAACAAGAGTACGCCAAGTTTAGCATTTGTCTCTGACTTTTTAAAAATAGTGTAGTCCAGACTGGCTTGAAAAATCACAGTGATTGTCTTGGCTATCTCTCATGAGCTGGAGTAATAGGTATCAGCCACCATGCCTGGCTGTGGTTTTCTGTGTTTAAACTAAATATTGACTAATATCAGTAATTCCACTTGATGAGCTTAGTCATTCATATTCAATGACTTAAAAAAAAAAAACTCTGCCATCACTGTATTTGTGTAAGAGCAATGTGCAGAAAGACAATCTCATTTTAACCTGTGATTAAACGAAGATGTCCAGGGATAATAAAGTTCTATTTTTCTGAATTGCTCCACATGGAAAGTGGATGTCCATTTTAAAACAGCCCAGAGACGTGTGTTAGTAATGGAAGTATTCTAGGACTCCAGCAAGCAGAGACGACCAACTCCCCAGCTCGTGTAGACTCACTGTCACTGTCTGTGCAGACGCTGTGCCTGTCAAGGTGCACTGTTGTGTACTGAGGTCTGTGATGTTCGCATGGCTCTTCTAGTTGACACGGGCAACAGGAAATACGGGCGTTTTTAGATGTGAGACAATGAAATATTTGAAAAAAGTGGTGAGGGCTGGAGAGATGGCTCAGCGGTTAAGAGCACTGACTGCTCTTCCAGAGGTCCTGAGTTCAATTCCCAGCAACCACACGGTGGCTCACAACCATCTGTAAAGCGATCTGGTGTATCTGAAGACAGCTACAGTGTACTTATGTATAATAAATGAATAAAGAAAAAAAAAGTAGTGAACACTAAGCAGACCTGCCAGCGTTGGTAAGAACGCTGTTGCTATGGTGGTCTTGGTCAGCACCAGATTTTTAACATGTGGTTATCTTTGACGTTTGTATTCCAGTGTCTGTTGTATTTTGCATGGGTTGGGTTTTTCCTTTTTTCCGTGTGCTCTGACAATCCTGTCCTTCCGCCTTCCCCTCCTTTTGTCCTTAAGTGGTTTGCGTGTCTTACAAAACCTACGACAGACAAACACGAGGACCTGTGTAGTATTTGTCTGCATGAGTCTGGCTGATTCACTTAGTGTATCATTTCAATTTGCACCCACTTTTCTACAGATGACTATTTTTTCTTTTTATGGATGAAAATGGCACACTTTGAACTCTCACTTCTATCGTTGGCCACCCATGTTGATTCTGTACCGGCTATTGTGAACAGTGTTTAATAAGAACTGCCACAAAGCATTTCTGGGTCACACTGACTTGGTGGCCTTTGAGTGAACACTCGGTAGTGGTACCAATGGGCCATATGGTAGATTTATTTTTTCTTTGCTTTGTTTTTTTTATAAATGTATCATGTGTATGTTTTTATATGAGTATACACAAATGTGTTAGAGCACACGTGTGGACGTCAGAGGACAACCTATGGGAATTGGTTACCTCCTTTTGCCATGTGAGTCCTGGGGATTGAACTCAGATTGTTAGGCTTGGCAGCAAGCACTTTTACTGGCTGAGCCATCTCACTGGTCCTCTTTTCAGACTTTCATTGACAAACCTCTGTATTGCTAATCCATGGTGGTTAGAGTAGTGTACATCCCATCAGTGCTATAGATGGCATTGCTCTCCGTGGTGGTTAGGGTAGTGTAGCTACATCAGTACTATAGAAGGGCCCCTTTCGCACGCATCCTTGATGGTATTCATCTGTTTTCTTAATGGCTGCCATTCTGACTGGGGCAAGACAGAATCTGAATTAGTTTTGATTTTCATTTTCTGATGGCTAATGAGGCTGAACATCTCTCATTGTTCATTGGCCATTTTATTTCATCTCTTGAGAACTGTTTATTAATCTCTCTTGAGTTTTGTTGTTGCTGTTGCTTTACAGCAAACTGCTACAGTACAGCTTTCCTCTGGGCATAGCATGGTTACCGCCTTGGAGGAGACACTACCTCATCCAGGTAAGAATTGAGTAGACTAATACAGAGATGACTAGGTCTATGGCTGTGGTAATGGAAGTGTTGATACTGTAGTGTGTGGGGGGGGGGGCGGGGCAGGGCGAGAATAGGGTAGGGATGCTCATTATAGAACACATGGAATAAGAGGTTTACTGAGAGGGAAACTCGATAATGATCTTCTGGGAGGTGGTCCTGCACCGTGAGGTGAAACACTGCACTAATGCATCTGTCTTGATGACAGCCACACTCCTCTAAGTAACCTTCACCTATGGCCTGTAAGGAAACCGGGCAAAGTCACTTGCTGTCCAAGTAGGACTTCCATGAGACTGTCGTTTGCCCTACTGATGGTGTTCTGTCTGCATGGATAAACTTCTCCAACTCTGGACTCATGGCCAGACCTGCAGAGCCCAGTGTAAAGTCCCCTGTTAGACTCATAAGACACAAACAAATACAGGAGATTGAAGATAGCTTCTGTATTCCATCTGACCATAATGGATTAGAGCTAGAAATAGACAAACAGAATTATAGAATATAGGCATAGAGATGAAATAATACACCATTTAGTGATGAAGGAGATTGGCAAATAAGAATTATTAAAAATTCCTAGGACCAAATGAAAACATAATTTATAAAATGTATAAGATGAAAATAAAAGCAGTTCTGAGAGAAAGTTTGTACCTATACACGCCTGGGTTAAAAGAAATAAATATCACGAATATTAGACCTTAGGGTTTCAGAAAAGCAAGAGTAATTCAAACCCAAAAGCAACTGATGAAACGAACTATGAAGATGGGGCGTCATGGGGTAACCAGCCACTTTTGGACTGAATCTGTTTTAAGAAAGTTGCATGGGCTTCTGAGAAAGATGATCTCTAGATGTCTGTTAGGACCATTTGATACGTAATGTCATTTAACTCATGGTTCTGGTTTTTTTCTTTATTGTTTTTTTTTGGCCTGGCCTGTCTGTTGGTAAGACTTGGGTATTGAAGTCACCCACTATTATTGTGTTAGGGTTCATCTGTGACTTTATTTCTAATACTATTTGTTATATAAATTGGGTATACTCATTTTGGTACATATATTCAGAATTATAACATCTTCTTGATCAGTTATTCTTTGATAGTGTGATGTGACTAGTTTTCGATGGAAGTCTATTTTGCCAGCTGCTAGCACAGTGACCTCTGTTCGTTTGCTAATTGCAATCACTTAGAATACCTCCTTCTCTGTTTTCTACACTATGACAGGCATATTTATTAGAGGTAGCAAGTAGATTGGTTATTTGTTTTTTTTTCAGTATAATTTGCTTGTTTCTATCTTTTGAATAGGTAATTAATATCATTAATAGAGTTACTTAAAGGTGCATTTTTGACATTTCATTAGTTTTATTTACTGTTTAGTTTGATCTAGGAATAAACTCATTTTCTTATGATTTAATGATGATATGAATATCCTGAAATAAGCTTCCATATTAAATTGGAACTCACATCCTAAAATCCTCTTCAGTAGGGATTGGGTGACTTATGTTAACCAGCATAGCTTAGCTTGTAGTTGTGAAATCGTGTTTTAGTGTTAAAGTACTGAAATTCAGCCTATGAGAAGTTATTTTAAATAGGTTCTGCCTTCCTATCCCATATTTCTGTTTTATTGGCTTCATCGTTTTTCCTTAGTGCCTTCTCCTGTAGTTATGCATTCCCAAAGCCTCTTCCCTTCTTATGAGATGTCCTTAAAGACAAGATTCTGACACTTAGCATTACTATTCCTGACACAGCAGGATGACCTGCTTTAGTTGTGTAGAGAGGCAACGGAAGTCCTTTTTCTAGGCTAGATACTGCCTTGAATCTTAACAAGTCCACCAGCTAGGAGTGCTGCTGCCTTACCATGCTTTAGGCGAATACGTATTTCAGGGCAGCACAGGCTTTAAGATGTTATTCTCAGTTAACAGTTAGGGCTACTTGCCTTGTGTTTTCCAACATAATCACACTTGTAAAAGGTAAAAGGTCTCGGCATTCTGAGTCTGTTCGTTTTGCCACCGCGCCCTTCCGAGAGTAAGCTGAACAAAATTCAAAAGCAAAGCCAAACGAAAGCAACAGCGTTATACGTGAGGCACTTGTGGATGTCACAGTATTTAGTCCTGGTATAGTTTTGATGTCTGCACGCTGCTCTGTAGAAGGCACTTGTGTGGATGTCACAGTATTTAATTCCTGGTATAGTTTTGGTATCTGCACGCTGCTCTGTAGATTTTACACCTCTGTTGCTTTTTAAAAACATTTCTTTAACAGCCATACTGTTTTCTATCTTTAATTTTGAGAAATGTTTCTTGAGAATCACTTTTTACTTTTTCTTCCTAGAGTTAGAGAGGCAGAAATTCATATGTGTGTCTGCAATCATCACGCTTTTCCTCCCACCTGTTCTCTCCCCTCTTCTATTCCTTCTCTCACTTAAGTCATTTTATTTTGAGGCTATAATCATCACGTTTCTCTTCTTCCCTTTCCTCCCTCCAAGCCCTCCCATAAGTTCCACTTCCTCTCTGTCAATTTCATGGATCTTTTATAATTAATCATTATTGTATCCATATTTATATATGTGTATACATATATATTCCTAAACATTACCTGCTCAGTCTGTATAACGATACCTACGTGTATGTTTTCAGTGCTGATCACTCGGCACTGGCCGACCAGTTGTGCTCTTCCCCCAGTAAGACCCTTTCTACGCCTGCTGGTACCCTTAATTGCCTGGAGTTCTTTGTATGTGGCTGAGGCATCAAGAGATTTCCTCAGACAACTTTGGCAGGTCCATTGGTGTTATCTTCTTCAGCTAATGTATGGGTGGTTGTTTTAGAAAGACTATACTGTCGCCTCCGACATTACGACATTACGGGGAGAGGCATTTTACAGCAAACTCTCTTATCTCCTGGCTTTTACCATATTTCTGCCACCTCTTTAGCAATGTTTCCTGAGCCTTAAGTGCAGGAGTATTTGTAGGTATATCCACTGGGACTGGGCTCCACTACTCTGCACTTTGACTGCTTGTAGTTTTCTCTGGTGATCTTCATCTGTTGAAAGACTTGTTTGATAAGGGGGGAGGATTACACTTTTTGTGGGTACAAGGACAGATACTAAGATTGTTGTTAGGGATTATGCTCACTTAGTAAAGTAGGGGTTGTAGATTCTCTTCTGGTAGCAATGCAAGTGAGTTATGTTTCTTGTACCAGGCATGGTACCTCTTTCGTTGAGTGTCTTAAGTCTAATTAGGGGACCATTTGTTACTGCCAAGGTGTGTGTGGCACTGGTGCTCCTATAGTGCCATGCTGGCCATTGACATCATAGTTGGGTAGGATTTTCCTGGCTTCATTTCTTGAGTGTTGTCTGCTATTACCATGAGAGCTAGGGAGAAGGCATTTAGGTTAGTTCCAGGTCATGGGTCTCTGAGCCCTGTTTCAGAAGCATGTAGTGTCTTCAGCAAATGGGGCTAAATGGAGTTACTTTACACCTCCGAGGGCAACCAAGGATAGCTGACAGCAATAGGCTGTGTGTTAGGGAGGCTCTTGAACAGTACTGGCCCACAACTAAAAAGGAGGTCTCTCACTTGGTACTGGGGACTTTGTTAGGTGGTTCTTTGGCTCTTGGTGGGTAGTTTGGTTAGCCCAGATAAGAAAAATTCATTAAAAGTTTCTTTGCATATTTATTCAAAGAATTACATGTGTTACATGGTTTTCTTTCTTTTTAAAAAGCAAAGTAGTTAACAGTATGATTCTGTATTCCGTTTTCAGACTTCTTGTTGTTGTTTTATCTTCCTTTCTCCTTCTGTATTTACTTTCTTGTCCACTCCCTAGAGAACCCCTCTTCTCATTTCTCCTATCAGATCGCTTGTACCCCTCTATTCCCCTTCTGTGGTTACCTGCCACATGACCCAAAAGACCCCATATTCCTCATTTTCTTACTCAGACTGCTTACACCCTGGTATTTTCCTCTCTATTGTTCTCCAGCTCTCCCAGGTCCCCCAGTTCCCCTATCCTGGCAATGGTCCTGTTTCACCCATCTGTAGTTACTCCAGACTATATACTCAGGTCAGAAAAGTTTGAGCTAGGAGCCTCCAATAGAGAGAACTTGTGACTTTTTTTTTGGGGGGGGTCTTATCATTTAATACGATCTCTTTTATTTCCGTCCCTTTACCTGTAAAGTTCATGCTTTCAAATGTACCACATTTTAATTACACATTTGTTGCTTGAAGGACTTTTAGGTTCTTTCCATTTCCTTGATATTGAGGACAGAGCAGCAGTGGACATGGCAGAGCAAGTGTCTAGGGAGTGACGTGGAGTCCCTTTGTCATATGCCCCAGAGTGGTATACCTGGATCACAGGTAGATTTATGTTTAACTTTCTGAGAGAATTCTATATGAATTTCCACAGGGACTGCACAGGTTGCAGTCCCACCAGTAATGATTTGAGGGTTCCCTTCTCCCAATTCCATCAGTATTTGTTGTTGGATATTTTATTGATTTTACCATTCTGATGAGAAAATAAACTTTCAAAGTTATGGTTTATATTTTTCTAGTTGATAGCTAGGAATAGATATCTAGGAATATCTAGCTAGGAATAAATATTTTTATATATTTCTCTTTTCTTCTTCTTTTGAGTGGGTTATGGGCTCTGGTACAGATAGTTCCACAATGGCTACCAGTGGAAAGTACAAGAATCCAGTATTTGTTCAGTCCATGAACCTGGACATCTCAGCTGGTCTTCACTATGTGCTGGGATCCTGAAGACAGGCTCTAATTACAGTGAAGAAATGGGCTTGCCAACAAGAGCAGCAGGGAGAGAGGGAGAGGGAGATGGAGATGGAGAGGAGAGGGAGGGAAGGAGGGAAGGAGAAGGGGGGAGAGAGAAGGAGGGGAAGAAAGGGAGAGAGAGGGGGGGTGAGGGAGAGGGAGAGGAAGGAGAGAGAGGTAAAGAGAGGAGAGAACATCCCTTTTCCATGTCCTTTATCTAGGCTGCCACCAGAAAGTGTGACCAAGATCAAAGCTGGATCATCTCACTTCAAAAGATCTGGATTAAGGTTTATCTTCTCACCTCAAAAGTTTGTTGTTAAAAGTCGGTCTTCCCATTTTGAATGATTTAATTAAGAAAAAACAATCCCCTCACAGGTGTGCCCAGCCTCTTGCGTTTTACTTAATTTCAGATGTAGTGAAGTTGACAACCAAGAGTAGCCACCACAGGTCACCTCTTATCAACTTGACACAAACCACATCTCCTTATTTTGTGATTGATTTCCAAATGAAAATAATAACTGGGTCACAATAATGTAAAACATGATGTAATGATCCCATGCACAATTGCAAATGTATTATGTATCTAACCAGGTCATAATTATGTCTAACATCTACAGCTGCAAACATATTATACATTTAAAATGTGTGGCAATGTCTCTTGAGAGGCATTCTTTTAGTATATCAAACAAATATAACCACTTATATTCTCTCAATTAATGTCACATCTCATAATAAAGAAATTGAGGAAAGAAAACACAGATATCTGTACAATGCATTCTTAAATGATAGAAACATTCCTGTCAGTTATAACTCATTTCTGTAACGAGTCACGTGGCTTTACTGGTATTTCTAGCTACATTCCTCAACTACCCATTCTGTATTTCTACCATCCTTGGCAATACTTCATTCCTGATGGGTTTATGCCATTTCTCATCTTGCCTGGATTAGGCTTCTGTAGTTTTTCATTAATTATAGGACATATAGCACCAAGAAGTGCTCAGAAGGATGTCCTGTACTCCAGACACACCCTTTCTCATCTCCATTGTGAAGAAGCAATCTACTTCCTCATGGTAATCTGGATCAATCACTCCTCCTCATGCTGTTATCCCTGTCTTAGCCTTTGGTGTAAGGACACCAGAAGCTCAATGTGGCCAGGGGAAGTCTGAGCTTCCAGTTCAATGGGATACTTGTTGTGTTTCTTGGCAGGAGCACACCTCCTTCTGGAACCCAAATTTCTAGTCCGGCAGAATTTAAGGTCACAGAAACAGGAAGAGAGAATTTTCCTGGTAGATCACAAGGTGTAATAATGAAATGGAAATATTCCCTTTTCTACCTGTTGATTCCTGAACCCATGGATCTAGGCTATGGGAAAAGCTGTATCATATATTGGACACTGATTCAAAGCATATGCATGATCTGGAGATACCTGCCGTGAGTTATCCGTCCTGTTGCTGCCTGATTGGCACTGTAACTGTGCCATCAAAAGGCCGTTACATCCTTCTGTCAGTCCATCTGCTTCAATATGGTGGGAAATATGGTAATAGCAGTGGATTCCATGATTGGGGGCACACTGTCTCACTTCTCTGTGAAGTAAGTTTATTAGGTAGAAGCTGTCTTAGAGTTTCTATTGCAGTGAAGAACCATTATGACCACAGCACCTCTTACAAAGGAAAGCATTTGATTGGGACTGGTTTACAGTTTGTGAGGTTTAGTCTGTTATTGTCATGGCAGGAAGCATGGTGACACGCAGACAGGCATGGTACTGGCAATGTAGCTGAGAGTTCTACATCTGGGTCTGCACATAGCAGGAAGTGACTGCTGCACCGGACATGGCTTGAGTGTCTGAAACCTCAAGTCCACCTCCTATAATCACTTCCTTCAACAAGGCCACACCTACTCCAACAAGGCCACACCTCTAATAGTGCCATTTCCCATGGGCCTATGAGGGCCGTTTTCTTTCAAACTACTACAGAAGCAGTACTGTTTGGAACACCATGACACTGGATGAATCATTCTGTAAGTTCACAGATGGTAGTTTTGATAGAAGCATTAGATGCAGGAAAGGCAATTCAGTGACCAAAACAAGTGTCCAAGACATGGTACTGTGCTTCCCGTGGATGTAATGGTCCAATGGAGTGAACCTGCCACCAGGTCACTGACTGGTCACCTCAGTGTGGTGTGCTATGTCTGGCTCAGTTTTGATCTCTGCTGTTGCCACATCAGTCACTCAGCAGCAGCTGTCACCTGCTCTGCCTTAGGGAGTGACAGTTCATGTTGTCAAGCCCATGGATATCCCCCATCTTTGCCACTGTGGCCTCTTTGTTCATGGGTCCCTTGGGCAATGACAAGGCATAGCTGAGGAAAGAGGCTTTTTATTGACTGGGTCATCCTGTCTACTTAGTTATTGAACTTCTCTGCTGCTGACGAGCATTTATATGAGTCACAGTATCTTCGCATCCTTCACCCATCTGCAGGGATCTGTCCACAGGATTCTTCCCCAGATGTCTTTCTTAGCAATTGTCCAGTTATGCTGACAATCAAGCTAAACTATTTGTTACAGCTCATGAATCAGCAAAAAACATCTGACCATTTTTCTTTCAAATAAAATGTAAGACCATGTACACTGACCAAAGTTCTGCCCACTCTGAAGATGTGAAGATTTACTTCCCCAGTCTCTTTCAGGATTATCCCAGAGCAGGGCTGTAGCTGTCCATTTCTGGGTGACGCCTGCATAATGTGCAGAACCATCAATAAATCGGGCCCTAGGCTTCCCTTCCCCAGTCATGAAGCCTGCCCCCTGAGGCTAGAGATCAAGCTTGGGAACAGAAGACAGTAGATCACGAGTAGAAACCATAGGCATTTGAGGAGCTCCATGTTGCTTGCTTGTGCCTTCAGGACCTGCTAAGGCAGGCTCACGTAGACACTGCTTCTGTCTGATAATGGGCTGCTTCTGTGCACATCCTATTTGTGTCTTGGTGGGTCGAATACCCTGCTCAAGATGGACAGCTCAGGTTGTGTGTTAACTTGGTGGCCCATTGTCAAATGGTCAGTTTCAACTAAGGCCCAAAGGCTGATGAAGGGCTGTCTTTTAAAGGGACAATATTTGTCTGCATATGATTGTAGAGCTTTGATCCAAAACCTCCAAAAGTTTCTTCTGTGCTTCTCCTCTAAGGGTTGCCAGTGGCTTCAGATAGCATTCCAGTCTGCTTCTACTGCTTCAAGTGCTCTTAGATCTCGGAGTCATCTGAGTAGCCTGATAGAGCAGCCTGCACAGGAGCCTGGGACTACTGAAGAGCCTTCGTTCCAGGCCCATTCAAAGCTAGCAGTTTCCGAGTCACGTGGTATACTGACCAGAGTAACACACCCAAATGAGGAGTGTGCTGTCTCCAGAATCCAAATAGACCCACTAAACGTGCTTCTTTCTTGGTGGCGGGAGGGGCCAGATACAATGACTTATTATTTATTTTAGAAAGAATATCTCTGCATGTCCCACACTACTGGATGCCTAAGGGTTTTACTGAGGTAGAGGGTCCTTGAAGTTTGGTTGTGTTTATTTTCTTTTTTTTTTTAATTTTTTTTATTTATTCATTTATTATATATAAGTACACTGTAGCTGTCTTCAGATACACCAGAAGAGGGCATCAGATCTCTTTACAGATGGTTGTGAGCCACCATGTGGTTGCTGGAAATTGAACTCATGCAGCCGGGTGCTCTTAACCACTGAGCCATCTCTCCAGCCCGGTTGTGTTTATTTTTATCTCTGATGTGCATATGTGTTACTGACAAGTCCAAAGTGATTACTGCCTTCTGTTCGCTTGGTCTAATCAGCACAATCTTAGCAGTCTAGTAATCTTGTCAGTCTAGTGGACCAATGGGAAATTTTGGGGAAGAGATAGACTCTCAAGATATCTTCAAACTAACTCGTGACATGGGGCAGGGAGCACTGTAGGGTTACTAGATCCTTGAAGTAAGGCTGTGAAGATAGACAGCGGCCTTGCCACTGAGCAGTTGCCTCTGGTGGTCTTTATGGACAGCATTTGTTAGCTCAATGGCTGCATCCCACGTACGAGATGTGTTGATCTGCTCGAGTGAGGGCACTGCGCCTGATGCAGCCTGCTGTGGGGGTCAGTACTTGATACGTTTTTGCGAGGCGACTGTCATTCTCCAGGACCCATCCACCCATCCACCCATCCACCCGTCCTCCACACTGGCCAGATGGGAGAGTGGTGCGGAGCGCCACACCGCGACAGCTGCAGTGACTCCTGCAGTCCTTCCTGGGCTGTGGCAGTGCCTTTGACTCGCCATTTTCCTTGACAGAGGAAGCACCCGGGGCTTCCATTTGACTTTTTCCAACCGTAATAGCCCTCATTCCGTAGGTCAGGGAACCAATGTGAGAATCCTGCCAACTTCTAAGTCTGTCTATCCCAATTACACATTCTGCAACTGGGGAAATAACTAACGGATTAATTTGGGAACCCCTGGACCCACTGTGAGTTGATCATACAAAACGCCATTGCCTGACCTTCATAAGCCCCTCCTTTAACTGGGGCTGGGCTGGGAGGCAGTGCTTCTTGGGGTCTACTAGAGTTGTTGTCGGTTCTGAACCAATAGACCCTGAAAGTCTGGTTTTTATCCCTTTCTACCCTATCTTTGTAAAAGGCCTTGGGTCTTTCTAGGGAAGACAGAGAAAGACTAACAAAAATCGCAAATATTTTATCAAGCTCCTGTCTCAGTGGAACCTGTCCATCCCTTCATCCAAGGGGTTCTGGATCTTTAAGTTGGTTCAAGTCTGGAAATTGGTTCACAGAGCAAAATTTCCTTTTACCACAACGTAGTGGGGTCTCTATTTTGTTTGAAAAATTCTCTGCTTTTATAGATCAAGCAGGAATGCAGTGGGATCTTTATATATTCCATATGTGGAAACACCATGATGGCCGAGCCATTACCAAAGGTCCATATGGATCCTGCCACCACAGAATTCACTTTGCCTCCATCACAGGTCAGGCCGATGCCGACACTGCCCTTCCTATGTTGCCTGTAATCACCTTCCCTGCCGTCACCTGGCCTCTGCCACCTCAGAGCCGTATTAAACCAACTGCACTGAGTTCATCTGAGAGCAGCAGGGTCTCACTGAGCTCTGCAAGCAGGAGGGTGTGAAGTAAAGCCCTTCAAGTGGTCTTGCAGCACGGTCGCCATTTTGGGTTTACAGGATTAGTGAAGGGCATGTCTTCTGAGCCTCTACATTGTGGAGCATAGACCTCAGAGTGGACCCACCCACGCTAACATTGCAATTTCCCGAGCTTTAAAATCCCGCCAAGAACACTAAGCCAAGGATATCTGGCATCTCCAACTCCTTTTCAATATGCCATCTTTTGACAAATTCTTCAGCCAACCATTAAACAAACGTTGACGCCTTTTAAAATGTGTGCGCTTCTGTATTAAAACTACCCACTCAGTGGGCTGATATGAACAACTGAGCCTGGTCCAGTTTTATGTTCCCTCCCCGTTATTCCACACCCTTAAAACCCACCCCAGACACATTTCCCAGGCCTGTGCTTGAATGAACTAGCAAACTCCTTAAGATCTTTACTAGTGTGGTGTGCCTCATGGACTGCACTTTCTGCCTCCCCTGCTGAGCTGCTGAGCCTGTATCTGGTTATAGTGTAAAAGGAAGCAAGTGGTGGGCTCGGATGGACTCCAGTATTGTCTTGCCTGGCATTTCCTTCAGGGAAAGTCACTTCTGCTTTTTCAGACGATGAAGGATTATTTTCTCTAGTCAAAGACAGAAAAGGCAACATTTCAAGGAGTGGGCTTGGGAGTGCACCTTTCTGCTAAGGATGGAGACACCAATTCTCTAATAAACTCTTGAGAATCCCTGGGTTCAAAGCTCTCAGCCTCAAACAGAGTCCTCCCACACACCTCCATCCCAGGTTACAGGACCCCATTCTTTACCAATCAATATCTTTACCAGTCAATATCTGACACCCTCCAAGGCTAGGACTTGAATTTTCTAACCCCCACAGTGGTGGCATGGGAAGGTTTGGACATGAGGGATGAGGTAAAAATCATAAGAGCAGAACCTTCATTGTTAGGATTCTTGTCTTTACAAAAAGACAGCCCATCCCTTTGCTGTGTGAACAGAGTTTAGAGCACTCATTTGTGAAGCAGAAAGTGGGCATTTGTTAGGTGTGTGTCTGCACAGCTGCCAGAACTGAGAGGATTTCTCTTGTTTGAGTTTAGGTAGAAAAGTACATTATCTTTCCTGTTCATCATAAAGATCGGGGCTGACAGCCCTGTATCTAAAGCCAGATTGCGAAGAGAGAAGTGTAACATGTTCATTTTACTCAGTTTCATGTGACTCAATAAACTTCAGTACTGAAGACCCCAAACCCAGAGAAAACCATTCATTGGCACCCGTGAAGAAGAATGATTAGACACAAAAAGTGTGGCTTAATAACAATAGAGGATAGAAACCATTAGACCTGTTATTTGAGATTCTTCTATGGACTCTCCTTGTAGCATTCTTTCCTGTCTGGTATGAGAAAAGACTGCCTCTAAATTGAACGTGTACTCTGCAATCTATATCAAACAACAGAGATCAGAACATTTCTCTGATAGCCAGCTCTTACATTAAAATCTATTATATTTCTAGACATATGGCTGACCATATAGAAGCAGGTTCTAGTTTCTGTGGTCTGTGATGAGGAGAATAATTGCAGTCTCTGTGATGTGCTGTGTGGAGAAATGGCAGAAATAGGAAGGTAATGAGGAGAAGGTCTGAGGGAAGACTTTGCTTTTGAGGATTGATTTCTTCAGTCTTATCATTTCAAAGCAGCACACCGTGGGGAGTAGGTTTGTGCGTCTCAGTATCAGCTACACAGTTGTGGTATGTTTTTATAGCGACCCACACTAACTTAGAGTAGGCATTTCCTTCCTTCCTTCTGCCTTTCTAAGAGCTGAGCGTCACAGGCAGGGCTGTGTGGGTGTAGGCAGGTGCGCTACTGGTGAGCTAAAGCTGTGGTCAGAGCCATGTTCCCACCATGGTGCTCACCATACAGAGCAACTCTGCAGGACAAGGTGACCCCAGACTCATGGTCTTCCTGCCTCAGGATCCCAACTACTGGGCTCGCAGTGTGTGTCATAATACCCAGTACTGGGATAACTGGTGCATTAATACAGGTGGAGTTGCTCTGTCAGTACCCTCCAGAGTTCCTTCAAGCCTGAAATAACCATGTCCTTTGTCTTGGTGATGTCCCAAGGGATATCAGCAGAATGTTGAAACGTTAAAGAAATTCAGAGTAAATGGAGCTGTTGACCAAGATTGTTATCTGATGGGAAGGGTTCAGTAATATGGCATTTCTAATGCATTCCTTATTTTAAATCTCAGATTTATTGTGCCTTTTATTAATTATTGTAATAGTTTTTATTGCAGTTTGGACTTCCTAAGACATTTATGTGAAATATTACACTCCAGAGATTTTTAAAAATATTTTCTTATTTGTAGAAAATATTACATTGATAAGTAAATTTAGAATTTACTTTTAGGTTTTCAATCGAAATGGCAATCATCTTAGAAATGGTCTTTTCTTTAATAACTGTATGTTTTATCCTGCTTATGTTTTTAGGACCAGGGTTCTGATAAAACAAGAAAGAAGAAAGCAGAAGGTAAGGGTATTATAATCTGAGTGATGTTAGCCCTCTAATAGCAAACACAACATTAAACTGCTGAGCCACTCTTTAGTATTAGTAAATCCACTGCACACCCAGGTATAGGGCACCTTCTGTATTTGTAGCAAGCACAGGGAGGTTGATGTCTGTTCAAGCCCAGCCTGGGCTACACAGTGAGTTCCAGCCGTTCAGACCTCCGCAGCAAAACCCTGTCTCAAAAAAGCACTAATTTAAATACGACTGAAGATAACTTCATTTTTCCTTATTCCTTTGAACATTTATACTTGGAGAATATACTTAAATAACTAGGTCATTGCTATGAATAAAATGAGAGAGAATGAATGAGAGGGAGCGTATGCAAGAGGAACCCCAAAATTTCCACTAGTACGTTGGTAGCATGAGCCTTAAATGAAAGACACAAGTGCCTCAGCAGAGAGAGTGCATCGACTGCGTGCAGTTGGCGTGGGTCACTTTTAGGTCTGTAACCCTGAGCAAAATAAGCATCTTACAGAAGAGTGTAAGCACTGAGATTCGAATGCTGCAGATTCTGAAATACAGAGAGGGCCAGAAGGAGGGGACCCAGAATATGCTCAGAAAGACAGAGTGCGAGGCAAGGGGTGGTCACCGTGAAAGCATGGAGAGTTGCCCTGTGTGGATCTTCCTTTTCCTGTGAGAGCTCTTCAGTCTCAAGGACACTTCACCTTCTGTTCTTTTCCCAGTTTGCTGTCCTGTACAGTCTTGCTCCTGCCTAGCATTCTCAGTCAGACGCAGCTTTAACTCATCCTCATCTTCTACAGAGCTAGCCAGTCTCCTCAGCTCGAAACTCCTCCATGGCTTCCTGGCCTGCTCTGTAGGCTTCTATCTCTCTCTTCATTTTAATGCTCATTTGCAAGTTGAAATTTATTTCCTGGAAGATTTCTGCCTCTCTTTAGATTGTTTTCTAGTGGATTCTATCAAGCCAGACTTTCTCAGAAAAACTGAGCCTGATCTTTTTAGTCACACACTTTGACTTTTTAGTGGCCAGAAATTAGGAAGCAGCGTGGCAGCTAAAGGGAGAAGCAAACCTGTTAGTCAGTGTTCCTGGAAGTAGAGGGGCTCACTTCCTTTTCCATCTGTTCTGTTCTCCACCCTCCTTTTCTCCTGCACACGGACATTGTTATGCTGAGGCTGACACAGACTCATCCATCTGTTTTAGAAGCAGTCTCTGAGAAACTTCTCTGTACTCCTGCTCTCCCCTTGCCCACCCTCCACCCCCTAGTGTATATACCATCTCCTGCCACACCAGCTTGTGCTGTCAGCCTTCAGAGATAACATCTCAGTTCTAAGCAGCACCAATTATGAGACCTAACATACTTTTCCTTTCAAGAAGGAAAAATGTTTTCATCCTACAGAGTCTGTTAGTTTATTATTGAACTGCTCATGGGGTGACATTTTCGAAGATACTTTAATCTAATGTAGAATTATAGATCATTCAAATGAAGTGTGTTTGTTTTTTATGTTTGGTTCATTATGTTTAATGGGATATTTACAGTTTTGCTTGATATTTTTCACATGTCTTACTGGTTTTACTGTGTTCATCTAATTTTTTTAAGTTTTGGGAAGGTGTCACTGTCCCCTCTTGATCTTTTTTTAAGTATTATTTTTCTTGGATATTTTATGTATTTACATTTCAAATGGTACCCCTTTTCCTCTCTCTCCCTTCCCCCTTCCCCCTGCTTCTATGAGGATACTCCCCTTCCCACCTCACTGCCCTGGCATTGCCCTACATTGGGAAACAAGCCTTCACAGGACCAAGGGCTTTTCCTCCTATTGATGCTGGACAATGACATCCTCTGCTACATCTGTGACTGGAGCCATGGGTCCCTCCACGTGTTCTCAGTGGTTGGTGGTTTAGTCCCTGGGAGCTCTGGTGGGGTCTGGTTGGCTGATATTGTTCTTCCTATAGGGTTGCAAACCCCTTCAGCTCCTTCAGTCTTTTCTCTAACTCCTCCATTGGGGTCCCCTTGTTTAGTCCAATGGTTAGCTGCAAGCATCCTCATCTGTCTTAGTAGGGCTCTGGCAGAACCTCTCAGGAGACACCCATGTTTGGCTCCTGTCAGCAAGCTCTTCTTGGCATCAGCACTAGTGACTGGGTTTGGTGGCTGCCCCTCTTGAATTTTCAGTGGTACTTTGCTATGTCTTTGAGGTTTTTTTTTTTTTCAAATAAAGGGCAGTATGTTATTTATTATAGAAAAATGTTTTGCCTACCAGATTTAAAGTCTTTAGGCAAGCTACAAGCTGTCATAACTGATTTTGCTTCCCATGTAAACGGGGATGTGGTGTCTGAAGTGTGCTAACATGCATTTGGTGACACAGTAGCCTCAGGGCGTTTCCTGTTTGTGCTTTGCCTCGAATTGTATGGTTGTGAAATTAATACTTTAAATTCTTAATTATTCTAGGAATACTTTGAAAGAAATAAGTTAAAATCAAAAATGAAATTACTAGGTGTTTTCTCACCTGTCAAGAATCCTTCTGTCAGTTTAGACCTCCTGAATCTGTATATGGTAAATCAGATATCTTCCAAGAAGGAAATATCGGGTAAGTCTTTCAAAAGCATTTGTTTTAATCTCGATGTGGTAATTTATAAAAATGTCTACCTGTCTAATTGGGTAGACATTTCAGAACTCAAACATATGGAAAATCTATTTTAAACCTTTGTTGCCTTTTAAAATTATACACTCAACCAGTATTTGAATTAAGATCTTTTCTTGTTTTATCCACTTTATTTTTAGGCTGTGTGTGTGTGTGTGTGTGTGTGTGTGTGTGTGTGTATGTGGTGTGTGTGTGTGTGGTGTGTGTGTGTGTGTGTGGTGTGTGTGTGTGGTATGTGTGTGTGTGTATGTGTGTATGTGTGTGTATGTGTGTGTGTGTACGTGTGCCCGGGGACGTTCATTGTATAAAATTAACTTGTTTGATATTGTTAATTTATCAGGGAGTTATTTTAAATATGATATTAGTTCTAGGCAAATGGTCACTAAAGTTTAGCTTGAAAGAAGAAAATAATAAATGTGTCATTATCTCGTACTACTTGGGAAATTTGTACAGAAGAAATAATTAAAAGGTTTTTCTCTTAGTGACTTCTCCTGTCTTTGCAACCTGAATGTCTTATGCACTTCCGGGATATTAGCTGTAAGAGTCTTGAACTTCAAAATAAAGCTTTTTTTGTCAGAAAGTTTGACTTTTCCACTGAAACAAATCATTTTTCTCTTTAAAGGAATCTTGGATTATTTTCCATGTTATAAAAACTGTAAAAATAAGAGTATAAAAACCGAAACAGTTTGGGGCAGAGGAGTTGCTCGGGGCTAAAGCACTGTCTGCTCCTGCAGCAGACTCATGCTGGTCCCCAGCACCCACTCGATCGCTCACAAGTGTCTGACTCCAGGTTCAGGAGGTCTAACCCCCTCTTCTGGACTCCATAGACTCCAGGCATGAACATGGTACACACGCATCTGTGCAGGAAGACATTCATACACAAAATTAAAACTAATCTTTAAAGAGGACAGTTTTTCGGGAAAGGTCAAAGTTCATCAGTATATTAGTATCTCCCCATTTACTTTCACACATTTCTTCTCTCCATGGATAAGTACTTAATGATGTTTCAGAAGGAGTAAATATATTATCCATCTTTTTAGTATAAAACATTTTACTTTACTGATAAACTTATTTTCATATTCCTTGTCTATCGCTAGAGTCATGGTTGAGGCCTCAATAATGAAAGAAAGACATTTATTTAATACGTTTTCTGTAGCATCAGAACCTTCATTAGGAAATGAATGTCCAAAGAAATGGTTAAACCCGTGTCTTTTTAGTGCTAAGTGTGAAAAAACCATGAATATCTGTCGAGAATCATGACAGAATCAAAGAGGGTGACTCAAGTGGACTCAAAGGTGAGCTCATCCGGGTCTGTCGAGGTCTCCTCTGAGGTCCTGAGTGTTCAGAGTGGATACTGACCACGGTGCATCTTAGACAGTCTTAGGCTCAGTTCCAGCACTGCATCCCGGACAAACAAAGACTTTGTCCTTCAGGTCTACGAGGGGCACCTCTCATAGGAAGCGTCTATTGCCTCTTATGAACAGGTCACAGAAATGACCTCCTGTGAGAAGAAGGACAGGCAAGCTTGCTCTTCCTCTTTCTTCAGCTTCCTCAAATGCCAAGGTAGCACATTTGGAATGTGTCACAGGCTGTGTCACCTCCTTCCTGGGCTGACACCCATTCAACCTGTGCTTACTGAGAACAGTTATACATACTACGCACACGGGTATCAAAGAGAAAGCAAGACGTCATTACTCATGACTTGGTGGCAGCTCATGGCAGACATTCCAAAGACAGGGCAGTAGTACACTGTGTCTCAGAGACACCTTGACTAGGAACTTGGACCCAGTAAAATTATTTCTCTGGCAAGTGGGAAACCTCATCTTTCAATTTTTCTTCATCATGAATGATTAAAACCTGGTCCTAAGAACCAGTAGTTTTCATGCTCAGTTGACCCATACGGATCCTTTCTCTCCTTCCAAATTTTTCAGTTCCACCAGAAGTTGCCCCTGGCACTGCTGGACTGCAGCAGTTAGACAGCTGCACTGAGCCAGAGGGACAAGTCTGTGACTCATTTATCTGCTCAGATGGCTACCTCTGCACCAGATGTTGGTCCAAAGAGAGGTGGTTGTGCAGAAAAGGAATATTCCTCCTAGATCTCACTTGCATCAAAATATATAAGGCTCCTTCCTTTAAAGCACTGGTTCTTAGCCTTCTTAATGCTGTGACCCCTAAGGCTGCAATTTAGTACAGCATTTTGTCATGTTTTAGTGTCCCCCAACCATAATATTATTTTCACTGCTACTTCATAACTTTATTTTTATACTGTTATGAGTTGTAATGTAAATATCTGTGTTTTCCAGTGGTCTTAAGTGACCCCTGTGAAAGGTTCATTTGAGCTCCAAAGGGATTGAGAATTACTGCTCTAAAGTTTAAAGTCTGTTGAGGGAGATAATGCTAATCAAATGTAATAAAGTGTGCAAAGTGCTAAAATAGAAAACGTATGAGAGTATATAACACAGTATCTGATATAGTTTAGTAACCGGGAAAGAAAAGATTAGCATGAATTAGTAGAGCCCCTTAATTGAAGCAGGAAAAAAAATTTAATTTTATTAATAGTTGTTAGCAATCTGCTCCTGTAATAGCATACATAGAACATAGAACATGTCTTGGAAGAACATTAATGTATCATTGATTGAAGAATGAGATAGCAAACAATGATTTAAAAACCTCTATTTTAAAATTATTATTTAACATTTTTCTTTATAGAAACCATGAAAAGACCAACTCATGTGAATATGAATAGAGATTTGAAAATCCCCCTAAGAAAGCATAATTTAGAACTTCCAATGTCACCTCACTGTGTACCTTCTAAACTGTGCATTGATGATGTGGAGAACAGGTAAGTATTAGCTGGAACAGTGTTTAGCTGACAGAACATGGTCAACTTTCTCATTTGCTGGGAAATGAGAGTGACATCACCTTCCAGCTCTAGTTCTTGTGTGTCCAGTGGTGTCACAGAACTATTAGGAAGCTCACCATTGCTCCGTGCATGTGCTCAGAAAATGCCTGTCCTAGGTTAACATGTTTTTTCAAAACTTAGTACTATTATGGCCCTGGAATAAGTTTCCAATATTGAGTGCTTATGTAGAGATTGTGGACTTTTAATATGCATAAGATACATTTTATTGCTATTTGTATTTTTTACTTTAAATTTTTGTTTTCTTTAGTGTACCCTATCAAAGATTCTATAGCAAGGAAGAAACTGGCCCGGTTCAAGTGAGTTTTAAAGATAACTGTAAATTGCTTTAACAACTGTTCCATTTTTAGATGATCTAACTTTTAAAATACTAGGTAAAATTAAATATCCTTTAATTTTATAGTTTCTAAATGGGTCCTTTCAGTTTTCCAATGTAGGAAATTTACTCCTACGAAATACTCTGATTATGTAGCCACCTTGGTGATGTAATGTGGCCATGCATGTTTAACATTTGATTCTTCTTGTTATAGAAGGGGTATCCATCCATCCATCTATCCATCCCTCCATCCATCCATCATCTATCCATCTATCCATCATCTATCCATCTATCCATCATCTATCCATCTATTCATCATCTGTCCATCTGTCTGTCCATCCATCCATCTATCCATCCATCCATCCATCCATCCATCCATCCATCCACCCACCCACCCACCCACCCACCCACCCACCCACCTACCTACCTACCTACCTACCTACCTACCTACCTACCTACCTACCTATCTGTGTTTGTGAGTGTCCATGGAATTGAGTAAGTAGAAGAATATGTGTGTTTGCACCGAGAGGCCATAGGTCATTCACTCTCCAACTTGAATTTTGAGACAGGGTCTGTCTCTGCACCTAGAGCTGGCTGATTTGGTCACACTGACTGAAAACAGTGAGTTCCAGAATCACCCTGTTCTTCTGCCTCCCCATCTCTGGGATTCCAAGTGTGCACTGCCACACCTGGCTCCTTCATGTGGTGTCGGGAGTCAGACTTGGTCTTTATGCTTGCATAACAAGTTTATTAACAGATCATCCTCACAGCGCCTGCTAAGGGAGCCTTTTATTAGGTTCACAGGATCACTGATCACTTCATCTTGTCAAATGTAATGAAAAGATTATTTATATTAAATGTTAGGAACTCATATTTATGACAAGATGATTTCCAAAGTACAGCAATTATTTTTGCACATAAAATCATAATGAATTAGAAAATGCACAGGTTTATTAAAGCTTGAAATTCTCATTAATGTCCAATGCCATATTAATTATTCTTACATATGCTTGAGTCATCAGCCTTATGTTAGTTAGATCAGAAAGGCTGTGGAAGCTGAAGGAAATAATAAAATACCATGGCAATCCTGTCATCTACTTTCTAAGATCTTATGTCATTAGAAGGTGACATTCAGAAAAGGAACTTGAGGGAGGAAGGCTGTATGGAAAAGCAGAGTTCTTAAGCAGAATCCCAGTGACTAAGCTCAGGATCTCAGTGGCTAAGCTTAGGATCTTAAGGGCCTCCATGAATTGCTAATGGTTTGCCTTTCCTCAGGACGTCCTCTTTAGTAATAACCACACTCTTTCCTACTCATTTTAGTTGTATTATGTTGACTTCTAGTTTCTGTACTTTTAGTGATCTTAATTTTTCTTTTCCTATAGTCATCACATGACATGAACTCATACAGAATGCTCAATGAGACAGAAAACTGCAGTTATATTCCATCGTCTTTTCCAGAAGAATTACCCACCAACAGACATATTCTGAGCCAACGTTCCACCCCAATAGCTCCAAGCCCTCGGCAATTTGCATATGAAAACCCCCACACTGGGCAGGTACCCTGGGGCCATTGTATCTCTCAGGTCATGTTTTCTTTTTCTTTGTTCCAGGTATTTTTTTATTTAAATTTCAAATGTTATCCCCTTTCCCGGTTTCCCCTCCATATACGCCCTAGTCTATCCCCCCTCCCCTTCTTCTATGAGGGTGTTCCCCCAACCAACCACCCACCCCTTCCCGCCTCCTCACCCTGACATTCCCCTATACTTGGTGCTCAACAAGGCCATCCTCTGCTACATGTGCAGATGGAGCCCTGGGTCAGTCCATGTATAGTCTTTGGGTAGTGGTTTAGTCCCTGGGAGCTCTGGTTGATTGGCATTGTTGTACATATGGGGTTGCAAGCTCCTTCAACTCTTTCAATCCTTTCTCTAACTCCTTCAATGGGGACCTAGTTCTCAGTTTAGTGGTTGGCTGCTAGCATTCGCCTCTGTATTTGTCACACTCTGGCAGAGCCTCTCAGGAGACAGCTATTATCAGACTCCTGTCAGCATGCACTTCTTGGCATCAGCAATGTTGTCTGGGTTTGGTGGCTGTATGTATATGGGCTGGATCCCCAGGTGGGGCAGGCTCTGAATGGCCATTCCTTCAGTCTCTGCTCCAAACTTTGTCTCTATATTTCCTCCTATGAATATTTTTGTTCCCTCTTCTAAGAAGGAATGAAGCATCCACACTTTGGTCATTCTTCTTCTTGAGCTTCATGTGGTCTGTGGATTGTATCTTGGGTAATCCGATCTTTTAGGCTAATATCCACTTATCAGAGAGTGCATACCATGTGTGTTTTTCTGTGATTGGGTTACCTCAGGATGATATTTTCTAGTTCCATCCATTTGCCTATGAATTTCATAAAGTCATTGTTTTTGATAGCTGAGTAATATTCCATTGTGTAGATGTACCACATTTTCTGTATCCATCCCTCTGTTGAAGGGCATCTGGGTTCTTTCCAGCTTCTGGCTATTATAAATAAGGCTGCTATGAACTGTGGAGCATGTGTGTCTTTGTTGTATGTTGGAGCATGTTTTTGGGTATATGCCCTGGAGTTATATAGCTGGATCCTCAGGTAGTGCTAAGTCCAGTTTTCTGAGGAACCTCTAGACTTCATGATGGGTTCTGCTCCTCATAAATCTGACAAAGATAGGTTTCAAGATGCTAGCCAAATATAGTGATAAATTGAAGGATAATATTTCACCTTACACCACAAATTCTCTGAACTTCAAATGATTATGAATCCAATAATTGAAGTATTCTTTTAAAATTTTAGAAGTAATTCTCTTAAAAAGTACTGGAAGTAAATTTTGAGCTTTTTAGTGCATTTACAGTAGTTGACAATAATCATCATTGAAATGAGGAGCTGGGCTGCCATGAGGACTCAGCATCTGTGATATGGGAAGCTACATGTTAACAGCATCATACTGTCTCCTTGATATGTAGTAGGCTCTTAAACATAAATCTTCATCCTTTTTATGATTTTAAAGAAGATATCTGTTTATATATATTTATATGCATGATAGGTAGATGGATAGAGTTATTCTTTAAATGCTCAACCACTGTGCCCTGGAGTTAATATAGAGATATAAGTTTAAAATCCTGAAATATATCTGTCATAGCACATATAGGAGAATAATTTTCTAGCAGATATGTTGATAGTCTTAAGATCATTAAGTGTTATTTTAAATGGTGATGATGAGGAGGGAATGGTGATATAAATATGTCTCATTAGCAAAACTATTTACTATTCAAACCTACTTCTTGGCATATAAGATTTATGCCATATTTACCTATATGTATTATTTATAAATCAATATATAGTGAACATATAATTTATAAGCCCATAAATCTCTGTTATATATTCTAGAATTAGGGAGTTATTACTTAATTCAATTTTACTATATATTAAAATATATTTTACTGTTTCTTGGAGAAGAGAAAATTAAGTATTTTATTACAGTGGTAAATGAAAACCTTGCTATTTTTAGAACCTAGTACTTTTTAATGCTGTAAGGATTAGACTTTAGGTCCTATCATTAGGAATCACTTTGTTGCTCTGTTTCTTTAGCAGAATAGTAGTACTTGGTTCTCCCCTTAGCTCATGGCCTATCTGGTCTCAGGGTCTTGGTCATCCAAGCAGTTTCAGGTATTGTGTTCCATCTCGTGGAGTGGGCCTTGAATCTAATCAGGTACTGGTTGGTTTCTTCCACAAATTTAGTGGCACTGTCATACCACAATGTTGTGAAGGCAGGTCAACATTGAGGATCACAGGTAGCCGGGTTGGCGGTTTCCTTTCTCCTTTGGACACATGCAGGGTACCTTCCAGTACTGTGAACACCAGTCAGTAGGAGTAAAGGCTGTAGTTAGGCACCTCAAATCACCCATTTTCAATGAAATATGGAAGTGTGTTCGGCAATAGGGCCTAGCTGTGAGTTTGGGAAGAGCAATCAATAGCCATGGGAGATGTACCAAGTTATTTGTGAATTTGCATGGAGCCCCTTTGGCCATGAACTCACTTAGAACCTATTCCTGGTACTGAAAGTTTCACGAGGTAGCAAAAGTTGGGCCATCTCTCCTATTATTTGGTGACTGCATTTAGATTTCTTTCATATGTGTCTAAATTCTAAGGAGCTTCTTCAGTAGTTCATAGTTCCGTATGACCTGTCCAGTGGTCCTTAGTGTGGTTACTTAGTCACTGTTCTATTGCTGTGAAGAACCATCACGATCAAGGAAACTTTTACAAGAGAGAACATTTAATTGGAGGCTTGCTTGCAGTTTTAGAAAGTTAGTCCATGATCGTCATGACACGAAGCAGAAAGGCGTGGCTCTGGAGCAGGAGCTGAGGAATTTACATTCTGATCTACAGACCACCAACAGAAAGAGATGTGCTAGGCCTCAAAGCCCATCCCAGATGACACACCTCATCCAACAAAGAGACACCTAATCCTCCCGAAGGAGAAGAATCCCGTCTGTGGCCCTACTTTGTGTTCTTTCTGCTTCTTGTACCTTGATGAGCCCTTCCTTCTCGAGGTTAGGGAAGTTTTCTTCTGTGATTCTGTTGAAAATATTTTCTCTGCCTTTGATTGGGGATCTTCTTCCTCCATTCTTGCTGTCCACAGGTTGGGTCTTTTTATACTTCCCATATTTCCTGCATGTTTCGTACCTGTATTTTTTCTCAGGTTTAACATTTTCTTAAATTATATATATATATACACATATATATATATATGTACATATATATATATATATATATATATATATATATATATATATTTCCTCTACCTTGCCTGAGATTCTCTCTTTCATGTCTTGTACTCTGTTGATAAAGCTTATCTCTGACATCTTTGCATTTTCAAAAAAATGAAAATATGCACTTTCTGTTTTATGTCAGCTTGGGCTTTCTTTAGTGATTCTGTTTTTATTTTCATGTCTTGAACTGTTTTATTATTCCAGTCCACTGTTTGAGTCTTCACAGACTTCACTAAGGAATTCATTCAGATCCTCTTTAGGGCCCTTGAGCATACTCATGATTGTCCTTACCTTGTGCTTCAGCTCCATTGCCTTTCTCAGGGCTACCATGGAAGCTTCCTGGGTTCTGGAAGAGACCTGTTACTGTCTTGGCTGTAATTTTGTTGGATTTTTTGTTTGTTTGTTTGTTTGTTTTGTTTTGTCCTGATGTCTAGGTATCTAGAGTTAGGATGCTGGGGTTTACCCTAAGTGTTGTTTTCTGCTTTTGTTTTTTAGTGGGATGTGTGGATGTTCTCTTCCTTGGTTTCCATTGCCCTATGTGGATCTTAGGCATGGGTCTTAGCTGTGGGTTGCCTGGTAGAGAGTGCTTATGTATGGCAGAGAGGAATAGACGTGGGCTAGCAGAAGAGGCTAAGTGGGGCTTTGGGAAGAACCGAGAGGATTCTGTCAGAGGTGGGGAACCCAAGGAGTTGAAGGTGTGGTGGTAAAGGGGTGCTGAACGTAGGTCGCAGTAATCTGGAGAGACAAGAGTGAAAGAGTTAGGGTGACCCTATCTGAACTAAGAGTTGTAGTCTCCAGTGAGTGAAGCTGGGTGAGGAGGGGCATTTGCATGTAAGTGGTTAGAAGACTGAGTGTGGGAAGGGAGAGGTCAGAAGGGAAGACAGGGCAGAGGGTGCGAATCACCGTCTGGAATCATTTGCCAAGTGTGGCCGCTGAGGTTCGAGGTAGGAAAGTGTTCCTTGGTATTGGGGCTGACACAGAGGAGTGGGGCTGGGCTAGAAGGGAGGACCGAAGGTCTACAAGGGGGTGGGGAGGCTCAGTTCCCCCACAAGGCTTGTCAGAAACGATAGGGAATGGAGGTGGGAGAAGCACCTGAAGGTAGTGTGCTTCAAGGCTGGCAGTGAGGCTGGAGAAAGTGCAGTGGGTACCGGAAGGAGACTCAAAATCAACTTCCCCTGTCCCCAGCAGGTGTGGCCACTGGAGGCCCCAGGTGGAGAGTGTTTCAGGCATTAGCTGACCAAAGGCTGAGGAAAGAGGACTGAGAGGGTCTACCTGTTTATTTCTTGGAGATCAAACTTCGTTTGTACATGAGCTTAAAACTCTGTATTCCATTAATTACTTTGTAGGGTAGAAAATAAAACATTATATGATGTGTGCATAAACATTCATCTTGCCTTTGCACACTCTAACCACACATTCGGTAGTAATTGTCTGCAGGTAGGTAAATGGTGCTATACCAACAGACTGCAAGGAAAGGCTGGTGCCCTTCACCGGGAAGCAGTAGGACATACTTATGTCTCCTTTGGGAATTTGGAGAAGGATTTGAGTGACTGCCCCAGCCTCCTTCTCTCTGATTTGTTTGTGTGCTCATTTCCCACTTGGAAGATGACTTTGTGTTCACATCTGGCACTGGCCCCGCTTTTCAGAAAGGTGTTTCAATATTAAGACCTTAGTGTTAGCTGTCCTTGCTTCTTTGCATTTCTGTATTTTATGGCCTTGCTCCCTCTGTTTCAGAGATTACAATTGAAACCTGCTCCAGGTACTCACTGTTGTTCCTGGATAGTTCCAGCTGTAGAGGAAGTTACGTTTGTGTGTTCGTCCATATTGACAAATGGACTCTCACTTGGCTTTCTGTGTGACGTATTATCATTGCATTATTCTTCACTAATAATACATAACAATAGGCTTTGTTATGACATTTCATATGTGTACACAATATGTTTTGACCATGTACTCTCTCTCTCTCTGACCTCTGCTAACTCCTCTTCCCCACCAGCCTTACTAGTTTTCATAACTGTTTTCACATATGAGCCCACATTTACTGAGTGATACTGATATCAAGAAATTAAAGTAGAAGGACCCGTTTGCTTATGAGATGCAAGTGGGAGATGCGCATGGTTCTGCGGGACATGCTAATTTCCTACTGGAAATATAACTTAGTCATTCACGATTCCTGCATGCTGAGTGGTTTTGTTTTGTTTTATAGAAGTTTTTAACTTTGAAAAGTGGCAATGTTAGTATAGTATAAACTTTGTTATTTTAGTAATTTAGCAATTACTTAAATATTGGCATTGATCATATTGTTAGGAGAATATTTATCTGGTTTTCAATAAGGATTAAAATTACTTTCTGTTAGACAGAGCAAAATGTTTTTAGTATAGAGATCGCTGACCTAGGTGCCAGTCTTAGTAAACAATTTAAATTATAAATGTTCATATTGCTTTGTCGTCTTCTCCCTTTTCTTACAGCTCAGTAATGGACAATTTCCTGAGTCCTTATTTTCCAAATTAAATAAACATCAAAGTGTTTTCAGTTCATCTCGGGAAACAGCGGAGTTTGGAGCGTCATATGAGAGAACAAACAGGTAGGTAAAATAGAAAGATTCAGAGCGCTGAACCCCCAGCCACCAGTGTGACTTTGAAGGGGCACTTTTAGCTGAGGATGCAAGTAATCTAGAGAAGGGACATCATAATGAGACATATCCTCTAGTTAGGTCAGACTTGCCCTTTAAATACTAACTACCATGCACACTAGGACTTCAGGGTGCTAGTTCAATACATGAAGACTGTGTGGGCTCGTCAGGCTCAGCCTCTCCACTGCCGCTCAGCGCGCCCACACCCCTCCCCCAGCGTTTAGTCATCAATTTTCCAAAGCATAATCTCACAGCATGTGCATCCGAGAAAGGGTGTTCCCTGTCCCGTGTCTGTCATTTAATATATTGTTCTCTAGTTTTAACCATTTTGTTATAACCAACTGGATTCCATTCTGTGTGTGTGTGTGTGTGTGTGTGTGTGTGTGTGTGTGTGTGTGTCTGTGTGTGTGTGTCTGTGTGTGTGTGTGCTGTGACTATGTGCTGCGTTTTTAAGCCATTTGTCTGTTGATGGGCATATAGACTGGTTCTGCATCTTAGCTGGTGCGAATGGGGCTATCATATGTTTGGCTCTGCGGTTTCATGGCTGTTGTGCTGATTTCATTTCCTTTGGAGAAAATTTGGCCTGGAGGAGGGGTTTTGATAGATTAGTAATGGGAAAATGTAGGTTGTCTCCCCACTCTCTGTATTGTTTAGTCTCTATAAACCACTTGCGATGTTTACTTTGTTTTCTGTGCCTTTGTGGCAATTTCAGAAAAGCTGTTGCCAATATCTTGGAGTATTCCACCTCTGTGACCTTTGCTCCATCGTGAGCTGAGTTTTGTAGAAGTGAGGAATGGTAGCAAAGCTTTTGTCTTCTGATGTGGGCGTTCGTGTTCCCAGAGATGCTTGCTGAAGAGAGACGCCTGACGTTCAGTGAGGCCGTGGCCTGGTTTTCTTACAGTAGAACACTCTGTTCGTTAGATTAGACTTTGACTGTAGGATTACACTTCTGAGATTTTTGTGGTGACTCTGTTTTATACATTTCTTACTGATTCCTCTGTAACAATGCTGAAAACCAGGTGTAAAATACAATTTCCTTATATAGTGTGCTTGATAAGTTATGACATGCTCTATGGTTATTCTCCCCTTTATACTGATGGGAATTTTTTCGGCGTTAGTGGTGTGTATTATTACACTGGACTGTATCTTTTAGTATAAACACTAATTAGATGTTTATTGAGAAATCACAGGGAATCTATGAACATTTATGGACAAAACCATAGATTTTCTATTTAATTATAAACAATTCTTTCTCTCTTTATCCCAACCTAGTTTCTCTCAATATCCCATGATCTAGTTCCTAAAACATAGTATTTCTATTTAAATATTAAGTAAGTTGAACATCATATTAGAAATCAAAATTTTAAGGATGAAGAAAGGGCTCAGCAGCTAAGAACACATCCTGCTTTTACAGGAGAGCCTGGTTGGGTTCCCAGCACCCACATCTAAACCACCTGTACTCCAGCCAAGGGACTTGACACCGTTGGCTCTGAGGACACTGCACTCAGCTGCACATGCCGCCCCCATACACACACATAAATAGACATAATTAAAAGTCAAATGACTGTTGAACGGTTCTTGTGTTTTTTTTCCAAAAGATTCTTTATAATTCCAGTCTGTGAAATAGTCCATCTCAAGTAAGTATAATCACTAGCAAGAAACAAAATTCGTTGTTAATAATTTCCGTCAGCCTTGGTTCTTACACACAAGTTAGACTTCACCCAGAGTCTCCATTTTTGCTCCGGGAATGGGCATACAGGCTATTCCGTTCACCTAATGAGTTCCATCTGGGTTACCTCCTCTTTCAAATAAACATTTGCACCCTTGTTTTTTGTCACAGAGAACTTTGTAACTATTTCAGTTATTAAACTGGAAATATTATTGATAATGTTTTTATAACTTCTTAAAACTGTTTTTACATAGAGCCTCTCCCACAGTCTTCAAAACTCTTTCTCTGTTTGGCTAAACAGCAGTGGCATGCAGTGGCACACTAGGTCATTTATAGACTGCGGGTAGAAGACAGGCTACTGGGTATCATGCTCTGTTCATATAACAATAACTAAAACTATGCATTACATTTCACATTGAAATATAGAACCATGTATAAGTTATTTTCATGCCTATTGTTAGAAATAATAATACATTATACATTTCCATCTAGAGCAGTATTGTTTGCTGAACTGTTTAGTTCAAAATGCATCTTAGGAAAATGCTCGTCTTTGTTCAATACGTTCTCCACAGTTTTACATTAAGTTAGTGTTCGTAAATGGAAATGATCAAACATTTCTTGCTAAATGTGTTTTCATTTATTCCAAAGTTCAGAAACTGGTGATTTCCTGACTGAATCACAGATCTCTGTGATGATGGGTGACGAGTGTGGAATTCTTTATGAACGAAGACAGCCAGACTTTGCTGTGGTGAAAACATCAGTGCCACAGATTGGTGCAAATAGTGGAGAAGAATTCTCTCATTTTCTTGAAGATGGGATCCACCCAACTCAGAGACATCTGCCAGACCATCACGACTCTTTCATTAATCACAACATGATCAATTTATTAAGCAGAGATCAGCCTGGGAGAAGGGCAGCCTTTAATCAGTGTGGTTATGATTGCCTGAGTGACGCCCATGTCGTGTCTTCTGATGAAAGCCAGTCCACTAATGGGTTCATTCCTAGGAATTTTACAGTTCCACGGGCAGCTTCTCCTAACCGTCCTTTTAGTGCAAGTTACATAGAAACATGTCAGTCAAACAGGCCCTGCCAGAAGCAGTACACTAACAATGAAAGAAATGAACTTAGAAGATCTTTGGAGAAAGACTGTTACCCAGTCAGCTGTGGAAGAAGAGGTTGGTGTTGTACACTCAGTTTTTCTCTATCTAAACATACGTTACTGTTTCATGGATTTAAACACACACATAGTTGGCTTTCCGTACCCACATATTCTCTATCTTTAGATTCAGCTAGCTATGTAGAGTAAACTGAACACATGGACAGTTTTTCTTGCCTCTATTCCCTAAGCAGTCGAAGTATAGCTATTTAGTAAGACCTTTCGGAGTTGGCCAGGCGGCTTTCTGTGACCTGAGTTTAATCCTGGAACCCATGGAGGAAGGGGAGAATCAGCTCCTGGATGTTTTCCTCTGACCTTCCCCTACATGCAGCACATGTGAACATACATGTACACAAATAAGTACTTTTAAAGGAGCACATATATCATACCATATATTCTAAGTCATTTGGAGGTAATATAGAGAATATGAGATTACATACATTATATGAACAGATGAGCCATTTTATGCAAGGCACTGCATTGGTGGATTTCGGTGTCTGTACTGGGTAGAGGGGAAGGTGTTGGAACAATTCCTATTGGATACCAAGGGATGAATAGAGTACATTAATTTATATAATGTGCTTAGAGGTACCTAAAGCCTCAATTAGTGTGTTTCACTGCATTACATCATGGACCACCAGTTTCTCTCAATGTATCCGTTGAATATGCTTTGAGTTAAACATGAAAATAAATGATACTAATTTAATTCAGTATATGCTTATATTTTTGAAGGAAAAATTGAAAGTAATAACCAGTTGAAAACATTGCAGAGAAATTCCCAGGAATCCCCAGTGTACACTATGTAAGTTTATATTTAAATGTAGGAAGTGTAAATTAAGATCCAGTGTAATGCATGTGTTCGATTTACAAATAGAACATGGTAATATTTTTGTAGGAAGGTGAGCAAAGTGGTCTCAAAGAAGCCTTATTATTTTCTTTTATAGCAAGTACTAGCAACTCATTAAACACACAGATTCACATTTTCCAGCCCCCAAATACCTTCTTATTTGATCATTTAGTATTGAATATCTACCACATTTAGTCCAAATATCAATTTAGCAATGAACAGAAACAGAAATATCATATGTGTCCAGTGCTTATTGGCACAAACAGTAGATTGTCTCGCTCTGCAGTCCCCACAGGGCATTGCTAGAAATCAGGGAGAATGAGAATCCCATGAGGTGGCATAAGCAAGAATTTCCCTGTCTGTGGCAGTGTGTGTCCCACATCCTCTATGTGCTGGCACTCAGCCCCCAGCCTCCCTGTGTGACAGAGCAGTGTGGTGAGGGCCACAGCCCTAGTCTCTTCTCTGTTATGGCCTTGTTACATGAGAACAACCACACATCAGCACGTTTAGCTTCTTCCTGCTGCTGGTGGCAAAAGGATTTTGTATCTTAGGTTTTGAATTGAATCCATTATTTCTTAAGACATGGTTTATTTCTTTGAGTTCTGAGGTTGCTTTGCTGACCTTTCTAAAAATTATATACAGTTATAGATAATGAAGTATTACTTTAGCTAATAGTTACTGAATAGTTCTGTTTTTCTTAATCATAATTTAGCCAGCTCTTTGTGATTTGATATTGATTGAAATTCTTATTGTGGGAGTGATATCTTGTGGAAATCTTTAAGTATCTATTGATAAAAGAATGCATGCATATCTTTTATGCATTTTATGGAGTTAGCGTTTATTGAGAAATGAAATTATTTGTCCTTCAGTTATATGGAAGTTTATGACTAAAAAAATTCTCTTTGGCCTTGAGTTTTAAATTCAGCTTTAACAAAGTGACTTAGGATGCATGGCACTGTTTCAAGAAAACAAAAGAAGAAAGAAAGGAAAGAAAAAGAAAACAAGAAACAACCTGATTCTCAATCTTGAGTGTGACTCTAAATTATCTGGAGTGATTGTGTCACGGTATAGATGTTTTAGGGCTGTGGATTTGACTCAGTGTGATGTGCGTTTGATCCCAGCATTATATGAAAGAGTTAGGTTCATTGGTTCACAC